>NW_025214780.1:49506-50716 GCF_004010195.1 Chiloscyllium plagiosum | reverse complement strand
ATGGTTCCTCATGAAAACTTCCGGTCTGTTTTCACAAAAGAGAGGGACATATATATCAGCAACTGTATTTCAGGAGGAGAACTGTGCACTATTGGAACATCATCTTTCACATCTGAAAGACTCCCAGTTCATCCAAAGAAAAGAAATATCCATGCTGTCCCCAAGACATTTGCAGACAGTGTGGGACTTGTTGTAATGTAGGAAATGTGCAAACCAGATTGTACACAGCAAGATCCCACAAGCAACAATGAACCAAGGAACAGCTTTGAGAGATGTTTGATCAGGAATAAGTATCAGCCTGAATATGATTCAAAGAGAAAGTAACTAGAACAGTTGAATGGAAAATGAGGAGTTAAAGGAGAAGGGAGGAATACTAGTTAGTGATGGAATTGATTGTTACTAGAAAATAAAAGGAAGGGACAGAGTATTTTGAATGTCATATTGCACTGAGGAAACTTAAAAGTGCAGGGAAGCTCAATATAGAACAAGCTTAAAGGTTTTGTCTCTTAACACATGAACCATTCGGAATAATGTAGACAAAGTGATACCACACAAACCAAGGGAAATCAAGTTTGCGAGGAGTTTAAACTAACTAAAGAAGTAGGAGTTCAGGAGAGGTTATTAAAGTATCCAGACCAAGTAATAGGATTGAGAGTATGGAAAGGATCAGGAATCGAACTTGAGGCACTGTAGAGTGGAATGGTGGATCAGTGGTTAGCACTGCTGTCTCACAGCTTCAGAGACACAGACTCAATTCCAACTGACTGTCTGTGTGGGATTTACACATTCTCCCCGTGTCCACTTGGGTTTCCTCCCATTGTCACAAAGATATGTAGGTTAGGAGGATTATCCATGGGAATTGTAGGGTTGGTGGGATGCTATTTGGAGGGTCAGTCTGGGCTGAATGGCCTGTAGGGATTCTGTGATTTCTGACGGAGATAACTATGAGAAGGAAGCAGTCAGTGCATGACTGAGGGTGTTGTACTTCGATGCATCGAGTTTATGAAACAAGGTAAATGAGCCTGTAGTGCAGGGACGTGGCTGCAAGGGGATCCGGCTGGGAATTAAACATTCAAGGATGCACATCCTATTGAAAGGAAATGCGAGGGCATAGAGGGTCAAGTGTGAAGGAGGAACTGAAGGTAATCCTTGTTAGTCAGGAAATGGTTTTGGGGAGATTGATGGTATCAAAACTTGGTAAGTCCCCAGG
>NW_025214780.1:42670-49231 GCF_004010195.1 Chiloscyllium plagiosum | reverse complement strand
AGAGATTAGTGAGCAAAATTAAACCTCATGGTATTGGAGGTAATGTATTGACATGGAGAGAGAAAGCAGAGAGTTGGAATAAATGAGTCCTTCTCAGAGTGGCAGGCAGTGATGAGTGGGGTACCGCAGGGTTCAGTGCTGGGACCCCAGCTGTTCACAATATACATAAATGATATGGACAAAGGAATTGAATGCAATCCCTCCAAATTTACAGATGACACTCAGCTGGGTGACAATGTGTACTGTGAGGAGGATGCTAAGAGGCTGCAGAGTGACTTGGACAGGCTGGCTGAGTGGACAAGTACTTGGCAAATGCAATATAATGTGGGTAAATGTGAGATTATCCACTTTGGTGGTAAAACAGGAAGTCAGATTATTAGTGAATGGTGAAAGTTTAGGAAAAGGTGAGGTGCAATGAGAGCTGGGTGTCATGGTGGAACAGTAACTGAAAGGGGGCATGCAGGTGCAGCAGGCAGTGAGGAAAGCTAATGACATGCTGGCCTTCACAGTGAGAGGATTTGTGTATTGGAGTAAGGATGTCTTGCAGAATTAAGGCCTCAGCTTGAGTATTGACTGCAGGTTTGGTCTCCTAGTCTGAGGAAGGACATTCTTGCTGTTGAGGGAGCCCAGCGAAGGTTCACCAGACTGATTCCCGGGATGGCAGGACTGACATATGAGGAAAGACTGGATCAACTGGGCTTGTACTCACTGGTATTTAGAAGAATGAGAGGAATCTCACAGAAACATATAAAATCCTGATGGGATTTGACAGGCTTGATGCTGGAAGAATGTTCTTGATATTACGAAAATCCAAAACTAGGGGTCACAGTTGAAGATTAAGGGCTAAGTTATTCCGATGCTGTGAACCTGTGGAATCAAGGGATATGGGGGTGGAGTGGGAATGGGATAATAGATTGCGTAATCAGCCATGATCATATTGAACGGTGGTGCAGACTCGGAGGGCTGAGTGGCCTATTCCTGCAGCTATTTTCTATGTTTCTATGTTTCTAATGATGGGTAGAGGTGTGAGGGTGGTGGGGGTGTGTGTGGGAGGAACAGGTTTACCCTGTCAGGAAGAACTGAAATTACATCGACAACAAGAGGAAATATGGAGTTGGAAAGCATAGAATCTGTGTGAGTCAACTTAAGGACCCACAAAATAGCAAAGGGCTTGATGGGAATTATGTACAAGTCTCCTCTCAGTAGTCGGGATGTGGGGCAGAAAATAAATCAGGAGATAGAAAACGCATGTAAGAAAGGGATTATTACAATAATCATGGGGACTGCAATATGCAGGTGGACTGGGAAAGTTAGGTTGGGAATGGACCTCAAGGAAAGGAATTCATGGAATGTCTGCGAGAGGCTGTTTTGGGACAGTTTGTGGTAGACCCACTAGGAAACAGGTAATTCTAGATTTGGTGATGTGTAATGAGGCAGCCCTGATTGGGGAGCTGAAGGTGAGTGAACCCTGAGGGGGCAGTGACTATAATGTGATACAATTCACCCTGCAGTTCGAGAGGGAGAAGCTGGGAATTATATGCAATAATATCAATGAGCAAGTTAGACAAAGGAGAGCCAATGGACATGATCTGTTTGGGTTTCCAGAAGGCCTTTGACAAGTTGCCACACAGGAGGCTGCTAAATAACATAAGAGCCCATGGGGTTTGGGGCCCAGTACTGACATGGACAGAGAGTGGAAATAAATGGGTCTTTTGCAGGATGGCAGCTGGTGCCTCGTGCAGTTCAGCAGGGGGCAGTGTTGGGACCTCAGCTATTCATGTAACAATTAATTATATATTAACGATCTGAAAAAAGGAACTGAGGGCATTGTTCCTAAATTTGCTGATGACACAAAGATGAGGGGAGGGACAGGGAGAGTTGAGGAAGCAGGGAGGCTGCAGAAGGACTTGGAAAGGCTCAGAGAGCGGGCAAAGAATTGACAGATGGAATACAAAGTGGGAAAGTATGAGGTTATGCCCTTAGGTTGGAAGAATAGAGACTCAAACTGTTTTCTAAATGGGGAAATTTGGAATTCTGAAATATAAAGGGACTTAGGAGTCCTCTTTCAGATTTCACTTAAGGTTAATATGTAGGTTCAGTTGGCAATTAGGAAGACAAATGCAATGTTAGCATTCATTTCACCTGAGTTAGAATATAAGAGCAGGTGTGTCCTGCTGAGGCTGTATGAGACTCTGGCCAGACTGTATTTGGAATATTGTGAACAGTTTTGGGACCTGTATCTAAGGAGGGATGTGCTTGTATTGGGGGAGATCCAGAGGAGGTTTATGAGAATGACCCTGGGGGTGACAGCCTGGTCTGTTGAGGAGAGATTGAAGACTCTGGATGTGTACTTGTTAGGACATGCGGAGATCACATTGAAACTTACAGAATACTGAGAGGCCTGGATAGAGTGGGCGGGGATGAGATGTTTCCACCAGTAAGAGAAACATGGACCAGAGGGCACAGCCACAGAATTTAGGGATAATCCATTAGGACTGAGATGAGGAGGAATTTCTTCTGCCAGAGAGTGGTCAATCTGTGGAACGCATGCTGTGGAGGTGAAGGCATTGAGTGTGTTTCGGACGGACATTGATAGGTTCCTGATTGGGAAGGCGATCAAACATAATGGGAAGAAGACAGGAGAATGGTCGTGAGAAACACATCAGCCATGCCCAAATGGCACAGCAGACTTGATGGGCCGAATGGCCTAATTCTGCTCTGTTATCATATTGTCTTTTGAACAGACTCTGCAAAACCCTGGAACACTGAAAGGCCTGAATTTGAGCCCAGCTGGAGCTGTTTGTCATCAGAACTTTATCAAGGGATAACCAGGGAGTGGTGAGAGTGTGCACCCTGTTCCATGTGGGAACTTCAGGATGCTTCCTATCTCCTGGAATACCATGAGTTCAGGAAGTGTGGTCAGTGACAGCAGTTGGAGCTCTGGGTTTCGGAGCTTGACCAGCAGCTGGTGTCAGTGCGGAGTGTCCGTGAGGCTGAGAGCTCTGTGGAGAGCATGTTTCTAGATGTGGTCACTCTGCAGCTTCAGAGTATGCAGGGAGAGAGGGAATGGGGGAGCAGCAGACAGTCCAACAGGTCCAGGCCGCTAATATAGGAATCCCCTGAGTGCCTCCCACTGTCCAACCAGGATTCAGTTTGGAATCCTGATGAGAATGATGGTTCCTCTTGGGAGTGCAGCCGGAGCGAAGTCCATGGCACCATGGGGGACTCAGCTGTACAGGGAGGCACAAGAAAGACTGGAAGAGCGATAGTGAGAGTATATTCGAGAGTGAGGACAATCGATAGGTGTTTCTGCAGCTGCAGATGGGAATCCAGGATGGTGTGTTGTCTCCCTGGTGTCAGGGTCAAGGATGTCACTGAGCAGCTGCAGAGCACCCTGAGGGGAGAGGGGGAACAGGCAGCAGTTGTGGTCCCAGTGACAGAGGGAGAAAGGGGATGTGGTCCTGCAGTCAGAATTTAGGGAGCTCTGGAGGCAATTAGCAACAAAATTGTGAATCTCTGGACTACTCCCAGTGACCAATGCAAGTGAGGATAGGAACAGAAGGATAAGGCAGGGTGTATCTGAGGCTGGAAAGATGATCCAAGAGGGAGCGTTTGAGATTCTTGGGACATTGGGAATGACTTTGTGGGAGATGTGACCTCTATAGACCAGATGGGTTGCTCCTGAACAGAACTGAGCTCCTTGTGGGGTGATTTGCTGGTGCTGTTGGAGAGGGTTTAAATGAACATGCAAGGGGGGCTGTGGGAACCAGGAGGAACACCAAGGAAAACAGAATCATGGAAGAGATAGATATTCTTAAGTAAGGAATAGTAACTTTCTTGGCCGGGTCACAGTGAGGGAGAGAGTAATAATTTCTAAATCCAACTGACTGTGTGCATGTATGGGCCTGCGTGGAGTATGGAGAGTAAGATTGGGGAGTTACAGACGCTTATTACCAAGTGGAAGTCTGGTGTTGTTGCTCTTACAGATGAGGCTCAAATGAGGACAGGACTGGGTGTTAAATATTCCTGGATACAAGGTGTTCAATAAAGATAGGAAAAGGGGAAGAAGGTGTGGGATTGGTTAAGATCGGTGCAGAGCTGGAGAAAGAGGATGTCCCAGAGGGTTCAAGGGCAGAATGGATTTGGTTTGAGATAAGGAACAAAAAAGGTGCAATCAGGTTGTTCAGTGCAGTCTGTCAGTCACCAGCTAGAGGGAAGGATGTCGAGGGAGAAATCTGCAAGAAATTCACAGCATACTTTTGGGTAACTTTAATTATCAGAATATAGAATGAAATCGGAGCAGTGTGAAGGGCAGAGAGGGGCCAGAGTTGTGAGAGTGTGCTCGGGTGAATTTTCTCCAACCGTGTGTTCGCATTCCAATCAGAAAGGAAACTCTGCCAGACCTGGATCTTGGGAATGAGGAGGCCCAAGTAGATCAAGTGTCAGTGGGAGGACATTTAGGGAAGAGTGATAATTGTATCACAAGGTTTAGGGAGACAGTGGAAAAGGACAAAGGACAATCCAGAGTAAAGTCATGACCATGGATCATATCCCATGGATCACCTCCAAATGTCTCACTCTTAGAATTTTCATATTTTATTTTGAAACAGAATATGAATGAGTTAACAATCTAATATTTTGCTGCAGTATTTATGGTTGAGAAGGACATCGAAGTGAAGGAAATTTGGGAAATAAATGTTGATGTCTTGAGAAGAGTCCATATTACAGAAGAAGAGGTGCAGTAATCTGTTCTTTAAACTCATAAAGGTAGATAAATCCCCAGGACCTGATCAGCTCCATCCCAGTACTTTGTGGGAAGCTTGGGAAGAGACTTTGACATCCCTTGGTGAGATGTTTGTATCATCAACAGCCACGGGTGATGTGCTGGAAGACTGGAGCTTGGCTAATTTTGTGCTGATATTTAGGAAGGTCTGCAAGGAATGCCCTGGGAATTATAGACCGGTGAGTCTGATAGTGGTAAGTTGTTGGAGGGGATTTTGACAGACAGGATCTAAATGCATTTGGAAAGACAAGAATTGATTAAGGATAATCCACAAAGCTTTGTCAGTGGGAAAACATGTCTCACAAATTTGACTGAGTTTTTTGAAGACATGACCAAGAAGATAGCTCAGGGCAGAGTGGTAAACATTGTCTACATGGACTTTAGCAAGACCTTTGACAAAGTGCTGCATGGACAACTGGTTAGTAAGTTAGATCAAGTTGGATCCAGGGAGGGCAAGCTAACTGATGCAAAGTTGGCTTAATGGTTGGAGACAGAGAATGGTGGTAGATAATGGTTGTTCAGACTGGAAGCCTGTGACCAGCGATGTGGCAAAAGGATTGGTTCTGGGTTCATCATTGTTCGTCATTTATAGAAACAAATTGAATGAGAATATAGGAGGCATGGTTTGTGAGTTTGCAGATGACACTAACATTGGTAGTTTCATGGACAGAGAAGAAGGCTATTTGAGAGTACATTTACATTACACATTGAGATAATAGCGATGTGTTGCATTTTGGTACAAAAACCAGGCCAGGGCTAACACAGTTAATTGTGGGGCCATGGGGAGTGTTGTCAAACAGGGAGACCAAGGGGTGGAGGCACATAGAGGATTGAAACTGGTGTCACATGGAGACAGGGTGGTGAAGAAAGCATTTGGTTCAATTGCTTCTATCGGTCAGAGCATTACGTGTGGGAGTTGTTACGACTCTCCAAGGTATTGATCAGGCCCATTCCCAGTCACTCTGCTATTGGAAGGATGTCATTAAATTGGAAAGGGTTTAAAAAGGATGACAAGGATGTCACCGAGACTGGAGGGTTTGAGTTATAAGGAGAGGCTGGTTAGGCCTGGGCTATTTCCCTTGGAAGGTCAGAGACTGCTGCGTGACATTTTAGAGGCTAATAAAATCATAATGGGCATAGATAAGATGACTAGCTCAGGTTTATTCCCCAGAATAAGGGAGTCCAAAACTAAACAGCAGAGGTTTAAAGCAAGAGGGGAAAGATTCAAAAGGGTTCTGAGGTGCATCTCATTCACATAGAGGGTGGTGGGTGTATTGAATGAGCTGCCAGAGGAAGTCGTAGACGTGAGTATGATAACAACATTTAAAAGGCATTTGAACAGGTACATGGACAGGAACGGTATGGGGGAAATTAGCTAAATACAAGCAATTGGGACTACGGGAATAGATAAGGGGAATAATTCATGCAGGATGTGAATATTTTGGAGATGGAGTAAAAAAATTCCCATAGAAGGTTCAGGGATGAGGAAAGTCAGTTATGAACAAACTTTGGAGAAGTTTGGACTGTCTTCCTTGGAGAAGTGAAGGCTGAGAGGAAATTTGTTTGAGGAATTCAAAATCAGGAGGTGTCTGGCCAGAGGAAATAAGGAAAAAATGTTCCCACTCATGAAAAGATTGAGAAGGAGAGGGCAAAGATTTAAAATAATTAGTGAGAGAATCAAAAGTGAGATGGGGAACAACATGTTCAGCCAGTGGGTGGTTAAGGTGTGGAATGCACTGCCTGAGAGTGTGGTGGAGGCAGCTTCAATTGAAACATTC
>NW_025214780.1:40001-42622 GCF_004010195.1 Chiloscyllium plagiosum | reverse complement strand
CAGAGCTCACATCAAACTCTGCCCATGTCCGTCACACTGAGACTGGCAGGAGGCTACTCACTGATTTCACTCCATGCTGCAGGAATGGGACCACAGGCTGCAAATGAATAGAGCTCCTCCACACGGTGAGTAAAACTGACTGACTTAGATCTTGCTGCTTAAAAGGGGCAATGGAATTAAAGAAATACAGCTGGACACCCTGTTAGACACAGTGCTCCTCAATCAACCATTTCATTCACTGCAGCTCCCCACTAACACCTTCAACAATTCAGCAACTATATTTTAGAAAGTGTGTTTCAGTATTGACAGGATTCATAAAGGAGGATTGAGATTTACTTACTCAGTCTGAGCTTGGTTCCTTTACCGAACGTAAGCCACAGTGAGAGCTCCCAGTGCAGAGGCTGTACAAAAACCTCTGCTCTCTGCTTCCCTTTCTCACTCATTCTCACACTCTCCCTCTCACTCTCTTTCTCTCCCCCTCATTCATGTGTCTTTCTGTCTCTGTCTCTCTGGGTTGTGTCCAGCTGGGCTTGGGCGGTTTGTCAAATGTATTTTTCAATGTTAAGTTTTACAGCTGTTCTTCACGTGTGGCGATGGAGTGTAAGAGGGAAACTTGAGGCCTTCAGTAAATGGTGGACACCACAGGGACTGGAGTGTGTCGTGGACAGTGACAATCCAGCATGGGTTAGTTTGTTCATTTATATTCATATGTAACTGGATGTGTCAGTACAGGCAGTGGGACTGTGCCTAATGAGGTTTTTGTACGGCTCTGTAACACTGTGTAGGGGGAGCTGTAACTATTTTGACAGTAATAGTCAGCGACATCCTCATTCTGAACGTTGCTGATTTTCAGGGTGTAACTGGTCCCTGATCCACTGCCGGTGAATCGATTGGAGACTCCTGTGAATCGAGCTGTTGCAGCATAGATCAGGAGAGAGGGTTTCTGACCTTCTCGCTGCTGGTACCAAGCAAGGTAGCCGCTAATGCTTTGACTGGCCGTACAGGTGATGGTTGCGGTCTGGCCCAGTCCCACTGACAGCACCGGGGGAGACTGAGTCATGGTGATGTCCCCACTGATACCTGAGGGGTCAGAGAGAAACACAGTGAAGTCAGAACTGTCACAGAAAGAGCCTGTCAAATGAGAGATTGTTGGAGACACTGAGCTTTCCTCTGGTTTCAGCATTTTCCCTTCAATCACAAGTCAGTGGAATTGAAGAGAAATGGAGAACAGCTAAAGATTCAAGGTGGAAGGAGAGAGATTTGTACCTGCGACACAGAATGCCAGGGGCCAGATCAGCTGGATGTGTGAAATCATGGTGTGTGCTCCTGTCCCTGTGCCTGGTTCCTGATAAACTCTCCCTTCACTGGGCTCTGCTTTATAAAGCTGCAGCCTGTGAGAGTCTGACTGGGTGTTCCTCAGTATGTAAATGGCATCAGGCAGAGAGAGCCACGTCAGCCCCTCACACTTACTCTTCTCTCTCTCTCTCTCTCTCTGTCTCAGAGAGTGATTGATGTGAACAGCAGTGAATGAGGCCATTTGGCCCATTGTGTTTGTGCTGGTAAACAAAGTTCTGATGACACTAATCCCATCCTCCAGCTCTTGGCCCATTACCCTGGAGCCTGCAGCAACACAAGGGAATATCTAAACACTGCTCCAATGTCATGAGAGTTTGTGACTCAACCAGCCTTTCAGGCAGTGAGTTCCAGACTCCCACCACCCTCTGGGTGAAAACATTTCTCCTCAACTCTCCTCTCTCTCTCGAACTCGACTGGGCCTGGATTCACTCGAGTTTAGAAGGATGAGAGGGGATCTGATTGAAACATATAAAATTCTAACAGGACTGGGCAGGGAGGAGGTTTCCCCTGGTTGGGGAGTCTGGAACCAGGGGACACAGTCTCAGGGGGATACGGGGTAGACCATTTAGGGCTGAGATGAGGAAACATTTCTTCACTCAGAGGGTGATCAACCTGTGGAATTCTCTACCACTGAATATATTCAAGAAAAAGAGAGAGATAATTGTTTTGCATTTTAACAGCATGAAGGGAATAGGGAGAAAGCAGGAATATGGCTTTGAGAGAGAGGGTCAGCCATGATCATACTGAATGACAGAGCAGACTCAAAGGGCCGAATGGCCTGCTCCAGCTCCGAGTTTCTGTGTGTCCATGTCTGTGTTGCCTTCAATCTTGGTCCCTGGTTACTGAGTCCTTTACTCATGTAAAAAGTGCCTTCCTACCCACACTATCACTGCCCCAAATAATCTTATACCCCTCTATCAGGTCCCTTCTCAGCCTTCACTGCTCCAAGGAAAACAACCCCAACCTTTCCAATCTTATCTCAAAGCTCAGATTCAAGCAGCATCCTGGGAAATCTCCCCGTACCCTCTCAAGTACAATCACATCCTTCCCAGAATGTGGTGACCAGGACATGTCCTCTTCTCTCTCTCTCTCTCTCTCTCTATCTCCCTTTCTGACTCACAACTTACACTTCTTTCTCTCTACCTCTATCTCTCTCTCCCCCACTGTTAATCTCTTTCATATTCTCTTTCTCTGTCTCAAAGCCACTCCCTCCAACTCATTCCCAGTTCCTCACTCCGTCTCATAATCTCTATTTCTGCATCTTT
>NW_025214780.1:35171-38078 GCF_004010195.1 Chiloscyllium plagiosum | reverse complement strand
GGTATTTGGCACGCTCACCTTCACTGGTCAAAGCAGGGAGTACAGGAGTTGGGACATCATGTTACAGCTGTACAAGGCACTGGGAAGGCCACATTTGGACACTGTGTACATTTCTGCTCACCCTGCTATAGGAAGGAAGTTATTACACTGGTTTGGGTAAAATAAAGATTAATTGGAAAGTTTGAATCATAAGGCAAGGATGGATAGGCTGAGATGTTTTCCAGGGAATGCAAGAGATTGAGGGGTGACCTTATAGAGGTTTATATAATCATGAGGGTCATAGATAAGGTGAATAGCTAAAGTCTTTTCCCCAGTGCAGGGGAGTCCAGTACTAGAAGGAATAGGTTTAAGACAAGAGAGGAAAGAATTTGATGGGGCCTGAGAGGCAACCTTTTCACACAGAGATTGGTGTGTATGTGCAATGAGCTGCCAGAGGAAGTGGTAGAGGTGAGTATAATTACTACATTTCAAGGACATTTTTACAGGAACATGGATAGGAAGGATTTAGAGAGGATTGGGCCAAACACAGGCAAATGGGACTAGTTCAGTTTTGGAAACTTGGTCGGCATGGATGAGTAGAGCTGAAGGGTCTGATGCCATGCTGTAAACCTCTATGACTCTCTGCTGATGTATACATGGGGCACCTTCCCATAGGACCAGTCAACATGGGCCTCCTTCCCACTGGATTGTCCAGTATCTGAGCTGCAAAACCGACATTGTGTCCACCACATATGTCTCTTATTTCAATCTCAATCACATTGTCTGTCTCTGCACAGAAACCCAATTTCTGCTTGTTCCACATCCTAACTCTATGATTCCAATGTCCTCTCCCAGCTTCCTGAACCACATTCCATAAATGCCAGCTTCTCCGATATGGAGTGGTCTCTTCCCTGTCTTATCATGTGTTGTTCCAGAATGACCCCCGACCTCATTGCCAGCCAATTGCCTCCATGGCCTCCCTCCTCCCTCACTCTGTGTCTTGCTGTAGACTCACATTCCCTCCCTCCCCCTTCCACCTTCTGTCTCTGGTCTCCTGCCCATTGCTGCTTCCTCCATCCCAACATTGACAGCAGAGCCTTCAGACCCCTACTGCGTGCTCTCTGACCGCCTGCCCTTCATCCCTCCCCCTCTCGATATTTGTGCTATTGAATATACTGTTCACTTCCATCACTTTTGGTTCACTGTTCCCTTGCCATTGATTTGCTGATTTATTCTAGTAAATCTAGTCTAGCCTGTTCCCTGAGTTGGTACAAGAGCGTTTTCCTTGAGAAAACACTCTTCTGTAAACTGGGTTGTCTATTTCTCCCAGTCTTTGTGTAAAGGTGAGACGAAGTGTGTGTAAGCTCTTATATAACACAGACAGAAGTCACTGATTGTGACAGTCCAATGAGTCCCATTTACCCAGCCCTTCCTGTATAACTCTGCAATTGTTTCCTTTTCAGCTATTTCTCCAAATGCCCTTTTGAAAGTTGCTGTTGAATCCACTTCCACTCACCTTGCAGACAGTCATCATGAAATCACTGGATAAAAATGTTCCTATCTTCTCTCTTGTCCTTCAGACCCTTTCTGAAATGTATGTCCTCTGGTTACTGACCCTCCTGCCTGGAGACACAATTTGTCCTGTATTTACTGCATCCAAACTCTCTAATTGTGAACCCCTCATTGAGTGAGACCTATTTCCAGCACAGGGGGAGAACATTCAGCCTGTCAGGTAAATGCTGTCATTTCATGGAGCAATCCAGTCAGTCCCACCCCCTCCCTTACTCGACCCCCAGAGCCTTGCAGGTTTATTTCCATCAAGAGCACATCCAATCTGCCATTGCAATCACTGAGTGTCTTCACCTGCCTCACCTGAATGGGCACTAATTTCCAAGTCGTTACCAATTGCTGTTAAAAACAAAGTTCTTCCTGACATCCTGTATCTCTTGCCCAACAAAATGTAAGGTAATCTCAATGTGAAGATGGGATTTTGTCTCCACACTGACTGTATGATGGTCACTCTTACTGATACTGTCATGGACAGATACACCAGCGGCAGGCAGATTGGTGAAGGTGATGGTGAGTATGTTTTTCCCTCTAGTTAGTTCCCTCACCACCCGCCGCAGGTCCAGTCGAGCAGCTGAATCAGGTGGAACTTGACCACCTTGCTCAGTAGTAATGCTTCTGAGCAGCTCTTGATGGTGGGCTTTGAAGTCCCTTACTCAGGGTATATCCTGCATCCTTCCCACCCTCAGTGCTCCCTCCAAGTGTTGTTCAACATGGAGGAAGACTGACTGCTCAGTTGGGGTTGGAGGGGAAGGTGGTGCTATGTGGTAATCAGCAGGAGGTTTCCTTCCCCATGTTTGACCTGCTGTCATGAGGCTTCATGGATTCCATAGTTAATGGTGAGGACTCCCAGGGCAACTCCCTTCTGACTGTACACACCACTGTGTTGCCTCCCCTGCTTGGTCTATCCTGCCAGTTAAAAACTGAATGAGGGAACAATTCTGTGCAGGTTTCACAGCTTGGAGACAGAGCTGGTGCTGGATTCTGTTTCTGATCTCCATGTGCAGGCGTGTGTGTTTGTGAGAGAGTGACTGACACTTTTTCCCTTACTGTGCTGTTTCTGCAAAACAAATCCCAGAACCAGCCTCCTGTGCTGTCAGATTCCAGGAAGTGCAGACGGTTCACAGTTTTCTCCCGTCTCAGTAACAAACGTCCAGCTGCTCCGAGCTCCTTCTTTCACTTCCTCTCTTGGTGAAGTTTCAACCTTGCGATCTGACAGTCTTTGCAGTTATTTTTTACACTGGGGCTTTCTGCTGTGGTCAGAATCTCTAATAATGTGTCCAATCAGTGACAATCACAGCAGCTAAGAGCAGTCAGGACTGAGGAGCCAGGCTCACTGTGAAACACATTGGGAAGATCAAA
>NW_025214780.1:25905-34840 GCF_004010195.1 Chiloscyllium plagiosum | reverse complement strand
ATGCACATCATTGAGAAACATTGTGCATAGCTGAGCACAGATCCCTGGGGACACCACTATTCACATCTTGCTCATTAGGGGACACACACATTATCCGTACTCTCTGACTCCTACCTCCAAACTAATTCCTGACATGAGACAAATACTTTTCACTAATTGGTTTGATGGGAGAAAGCAGAGGTTAATGGTGGAAATTGCTTGTCAGACTGGACGCCTGTGGAGTGCCTGAGGACTAGGTGCTGGGCCCATTACTGTTGGTTATGTGTATCAATGATTTGGATGAGAATCTGTAAGGCATGATTAGTAAGTTTGCAGAAGACATTACAAAAGGTGGTATCATGGAGATTATCAGATATTGCGGCAGGACCTTGATCAGCTGAGGAAGTGGGAAGAGAAATGAAAATTAAATTTATGTAGATTAGTGTGAGGTCTTGAATTTTAGAAAATTAAATCAAGGTCAGGGTTTCATTGTGTAGTGGAACAGTGGATCTTGCAGTTCAGGTACATGGTTCTCTGAAAGTTGAGTCACAGTTAGACAGGGCAGTGAAGAAGGCTTTTGGTGCTCTGGCCATTATCAGTCGGGGCATTGGGTACGGGAGTTGAGAAGTTATGTTGTAGTTGTCCAGGACATTGGTGAGGCTGAACTTGGACTATTATGTTCAGTTTTAGTCACCTTGTTATAAGAAGGATATTATTCAACTGGAAAAAGTGCAGAAGAAATTTACAAGGATGTTGTCAAGTTTCAATGTCTGAGTTTTTGGGAGAGGTTGGACAAGCTAGGACATTTTTCTTAGAGTGTAGGAGACTGAAGGGGAATCCTTTAGAAGTGTATAAGACCATGAGAGACATGGATAGGGTGAATGCACCCAGTCTTTTTCCCAGGGTTGGGGAATTGAGAGCGATAGGGCAACAGTTTAAGGTCAGAGGGGAAAGAGAAAAAGGGAACCTGAGTGGCTACATTTTTACACAGAGGGTGGTACCCATATGGAGTGAGCTGCGGGTGCATTAACAACATTTAAAAGGCATTTGGGCAAATACATAGACAGGTAAACATTTGAAGGATATGGGACAAGTGAAGGGAAATGGGGGAAGTGTGGATGGACATTTTGGTCAGCACGGTCCAGTTTGGGCCAAAGGGCCTGTCTCTGTGCTGTAGGATTCGATGACTCTTTGACTCTATAATTCCATATGTTTCCATGTTTATGAACAGTCTCTCAA
The DNA here is from genome assembly GCF_004010195.1 of Chiloscyllium plagiosum. Taxonomy (NCBI): domain Eukaryota; kingdom Metazoa; phylum Chordata; class Chondrichthyes; order Orectolobiformes; family Hemiscylliidae; genus Chiloscyllium; species Chiloscyllium plagiosum. The sequence goes on along the minus strand of NW_025214780.1, from coordinate 33,622 downwards.
ACATAGAAACAAAGGAACTAGGAGCAGGAGCAGGCCATTCAGCCCTTCGAGTGGGCTCTGCCATTCAATATGACCATGGCTGATCATCCAACTTAATCCCCTGTTCCCACTTTCTCCCCATAACCTTTAGTCCCTTTAGTCCTAAGAACAATACCTATTTAATGTTTTGGTCTCAACTGCTTTCTGTGACAGAATATTCCACCAGCTTCCCAGTCTCTGGCTAAAGAAATGTCTCCTCATCTCAATCTGAAATGGCCTTTCCCTTTTCTGTAAACTGTAATTCCTGGTTCTGGATTCTCCAGTCATCAGGAACATCCTTCCTGTGTTTTTCCGGTCTTGTCCTGTTAGTATTTTACAGGTTTCAAAGTGATTCCTCTCAATCTTCTAACCTCCAGTGATTATAGTCCTAACCAATCCAGTTTCTCCTCAGATCTAAGTGCTGTCATCCCCGGAATCAGTCTGGTAAACCTTCGCTGCCCTCCCTCCACAGCCAGAACATCCTTCCTCAGATAAGGAGACCAAAACTGCACACAATACCATCATAAAATCGCACAGTACAGAAGAGGCCCTTCAGCCCATTAACTGTGTACCAGCCAAACTACACTAAACCTACACCAGTCCCACTTTCCAACATGAGGCCCATAGTTTGAATGTTATCACATTTCAACTGCTCATCCAAGTACTTTTTAAATTTTGTGAGACTTCCCAATTCAACTACCCTCCCAGGCTCTGCATTCCAGACCCACACCACCCTCTGGATGAAAAACATTTTGAAACCTCCTATCTTTCACATTGAATGGAGCCAACTTGTTATTGACCCTCCCACAAAGGAGAACAGCAACCCGAGCTGATCTAATTTCTCTTCATCACTGAAAGGTTCCATCGCACACAACATCCTGGTGATTCCCCTCTGTACCCCATCCAGAGCAATCACATCCTTCCAACAGTGTGGTGACCTGAACTGCACACAGTACTCCAGCTGTGGCCTAACTAATGTTAGATTAGATTAGATTAGATTAGATTACTTACAGTGTGGAAGCAGGCCCTTCGGCCCAACAAGCCCACACCGACCTGCCGAAGCGCAACCCACCCATACCCCTACATTTACCCCTTTAACCTAACACTACGGGCAATTTAGCATGGCCAATTCACCTGACCTGCACATCTTTGTGACTGTGGGAGGAAACCGGAGCACCCGGAGGAAACCCACACAGACACGGGGAGAACGGGCAAACTCCGCACAGTCAGTCGCCTGAGTCGGGAATTGAACCCGGGTTTCTGGCACTGTGAGGCAGCAGTGCTAACCACTGTGCTACCGTGCCGCCCCGAATGTTCTGCTTAACTGCAACATATCCTCCTGCTTTTATAACCAATACCTGAAATGACAAAGGCAAGTGTCCCATATGCCTTCATAACTGCTCTGTTAACCTGTCTTGCCACATTCAGGAATCAGCTGACAAGTACACAAAGATCGCTCTGTTTGTATTCCTGAAGAAGGGCCTGTGCCCGCAACGTCGAATCTCCTGTTCCCTGGGTGCTGCCTGGCCTGCTGTGCTGTTCCAGCAATAAAGTTTCAACTTTGATCTCCAGCATCTGCAGACCTCACTTTCTCCTCAAAGAAAATTACAGCAAAGCAACAGGCCCTTTGGCCCTCCAAGCCTGCGCCAACCCAGATCCTCTATCGAAACCTGAGACCTATTTCCCAAGGATCTGTATCCCTTTGCTCCCTGCGCATTCATGTATCTGTCCAGGTACATCTTAAATGAGGTTGTCATGCCTAACTATATCATCTCCACTAGCAACATATTCCAGGCACCCACCACCCTCTTTCCATGCATATCTCCCTTAAACTTTCCCCTCTCACCTTGAACTCATGACCCCTGGTAATTGAGTCCCGCATCCTGGGGAAAAGCTTCTTGCTATCCACCCTGTCTACACCTCTCACGGTTTTGTCAACCTCAATCTGGCCCCCACTCAACCTTCATCTTTCCTATGAAAATAATCCTAATCTACTAAATCTCTCTTTATAACTAAAGTCCTCCATACCTCAATTCTGATGAACCTCCTTTGCATACTCTCCCAAGTATCCACCATCTTCTGATAATGTGGTGACCAGGATTCTACACAGTTTTCCAAATGTGGCTGAACCAAAGTCCGATACAATTTTAACATGACCTGCCAACTCTTGTACTCAGTACCCTGTCCGATAAAGGAAAGCATGCCATCTACCTTTTTAACCACTCTATTAACTTGCATTGCCACCTTCAGGGAACAATGGACCTGAACACCCAGACCTCTCTGTACATCAATTTTCCCCAGGACTTTCCATTTACCATATAGTTCACTCTGGAATTGCATTTTCCAAAATTCATCACCTCACATTTGACCAGATTGAACTCCATCTGTCTGTTTCTCTGCCCAATTCTCCAATCTATCTATGTTCTGCTGTATTCTCTGACAAACCCCTCTACTACCTGCTATTTCACGTATCATCTGCAAACTTAATAATCAGTCAACCTATGCTTTCCTCCAGATCATTTGTCCATGTCACAAATAAGAGTGGTCCCAGCACAGATCCCTGTGGAACACCACTGGTCACAGTTCTCTATTTTGAGAAACTCCCTTCCACTATTACTCTCTGTCTCCTGTTGCCCAGCCTGTTCTCTATCCATGTAGCTAGAACACCCTGGGCCCCATGTGACTTCAATTTTTTTCATCAGGCTACCATGGGGAACCTGATCAAACACCTTACTGAAGTCCATGTATATGACATCTTCAGCCCTTCCCCCATCAATCAATTTTGTCATTTCTTCAAAGAATTTTATTGAGTTGGTAAGACATGACATTCCCTGCCCAAAATCATGCTGCCTATCACTGATAAGTCTATTTTCTTCCAAATGTAAATAAATCCTATCCCTCAGTATCTTCTCCAGCAGTTTCCCTACCACTACATCAGGCTCACTGGTCTATAATTACCTGGATTATCCTGGCTAACCTTCTTAAACAAGGGGACAGCATAAGAAATTCTCCAGTTTTCTGGGACCTCACCGTGTTCAAGTTTGCGACAAGGCCCCAGTTATTTCCTCTCTCATTACCCTCAGTAAACTGGGATAGCTCCCATCTGGGCCTGGGGACTTGTCCACCTTAATGCCTTTTTGAATACCCTGTGCTGACTTGACCGAGAGTAATCAAACATCAATCCCTAACCTCAACAATCATCATTTCCCTCTCCTTGGTGAATACTGAAACAAAGTACTCATTAAGAATCTCACCCATTTTCTTTGACTCCACGCCTAACTTTCCTCCTTTGTCCTTGAGTGGGCCAACCCTTTCTCTCGTCACCACCTTGCTCTTTATAGACAAATAAAAGTCTTTGGGATTTTCTTTAACCCTGTTTGGTAATGATATTTCATGATTCCTTTTAGTCCTTTTGATTTTCCATTTCAGATTGGTCCTACTTTCCTGATAGTTTTCCAAAGATTCATCTGTTGTCAGCCACCTAGACCTTATGTATGCATCCTTTTTCCACTTAGCCAGTCCCACAATTTCACTTGTTATCCAGAGTTCCCTAGGAGAGAGTGAGGACTACAGATGCTGGAGATCAGAGCTGAAAATGTGGTGCTGGAAAAGCGCAGCAGGTCAGGCAGTATCCAAAGAACAGGAGAATCGACGTTTCGGGCATAAGCCCTGAAAGAAGGGCTTATTCCATTCCTGAAGAAGGGCTTATGCCCGAAACATCAATTCTCCTGTTCCTTGGATGCTGCCTGACCTGCTGCACTTTTCCAACAACACATTTTCAGCTCTAGAGCTCCCTAATCTTGCCATTTCAATCCCTCATTTTCACTGGGACATGTCTGTCCTGCATTCTAATCAACCTCTTTTTAAAAGCCTCCCTCATATCAAATGTGGATTTACCTTCAGACTGTGGCTCCCAATCGACATTCCCCATCTCCTGCCGAATTTTGCTATAGTTGGCCTTCCCCCAGTTTAGCCCTCTTCCTTTAGGACCACTCTTGTCTTTGTCCATGAGCATTCTAAAACTTATGAAATTGTGATCACTGTTCCCAAAGTAATCTCCAACTGAGATTTCAACCACCTGGCCGGGCTCATTCCAGTACAAGGGTGCAGTATGACCCCTTCCTGAGTTGGACTATTTACACATGGCTGTATAAAATTCTCCTGGATGCTCCTTAAAAATTCTGCTCCATCTAAACCTCTAACTCCCAATGAATCCCAGTCAATGTTGAGAAAGGTAAAATCTCCCATCACCACCACCCTGTTGCTCCTACATCTTTCCATAATCTGGTTACAAATTTGTACCTCTATCCCGCACTCGCTGTTGGGAGGCCTGAGGTACAGCCCCAACATTGTTATCGCACCCTTCCTATTTCTGAGCTCTGCCCATATTGTCTCACTGCTCGAGTCCTCCATAGTGCCCTCCTTCAGCATAGCTGTGATATCCACTCTGACCAGTAACGCAACTCCTCCACCCCTTTTACCTCCCTCTCTTTATCCGCCTGATGCATCTATATCCTGGGATATTTAGTTGCCAATCTTGCCCTTCCCTCAACCAAGTCTCAGTCATAGCAATAACATCATACTCCCCAATACTAATCCAAGTCCTAAATTTCTCTGCCTTACCTACTACACTTCTTGCATTAAAACAAATGCACCTCAGACCACCTGTTCCTTTGCGTTCCTCATCTGCTCCCTGCCTATTCTTCCTCTTAAGCACACTGACTTCATTATCTAGTTCCTTACAGGCTTTAATTACTACCTCCTTACTGCCCACTGACCTCCTCATTTTGTTCCCATTCCCCTGACAGATGTGAAAGACAGCATAAGATTTGTTTGATTCATCAAAGGCAAAGTACCAATTTCTAATTAGAGTGACAATCATGATGCTAGCCAACTATTCCCATCCCAACTGCTGGTATTATTGGACAACACAGATCTCAGACTGCAACACAAACAGAAACTGCTGAAGAAATGCCATTGGTCTGCAGCATCTATGGAGCATAAGCACACAATGCTGATGATTTAGATTTAGTAATAAGACCTCCTTATACAATCCAAATGAAGATAAAATAAAACATACTGACAGAAAACACAAATTCAAAAGATTTCAAAACACACAGCAAAATAAATGAATGTTTGAATGTTATTGATTTATAGTTCTCAAATAACGGGGAAAAGGGGTTCATTTCTCTATCGCACCTTTAGGTTTAACTTAACTGTATTTTTAATTTTGTTATCTTGAAGGTTTGATTGCCTTTTCCTTGATTCATACTTTGCTGGCCACAGGTGAAGTGCCAGACTGGAGGAATGTCAATGTGGTTCCTTTGTTCAAGAAGAACAGCAGGGATAGGCCAGGCAATTCCAGACCGGTTAGTCTGATGTCAGTGTGAGGGAAATTATTTGAAAAAATCCGAAGTACAGGATTAAGCAATACTTGGAGAGGTAGGGATGCCAGAATTGGTTTGATTGACCAAGGCCCCACATGGAAGGCTGGTCCAGATGGTAAGAGCCCATGGGATCAAAGGCAAGTTGGCAAATTGGATCCAAACATGGCTTCCAAATATGAGGCAATGAGTGATGGTGGAGGGTTGTATTGTGATTGGAAGTCTGTGACCAGCAGTGTATTACAGGGATTGGGGCTTGGACCCTTTCTGTTTGTAACAAATTGGATGTGATTGTATAATTAGAAAGTTTTTAGATGCCACATAAATTGGTGGTGTTTTTGATATTGGTTTGATTTTTATTTTAGTTTATTGTCACGTGTACTCACATACAAACGTATAGGATTACAGTTCAAAGTTTGTGCGAAGATTTGTAGCTCGGGTGCTTGTTGTTGTGGTTCTGTTCAGGATTACAGTGAATGGTATGTCATGTCGCCTCACAAGGTGCCACCTTAGGTCCAAGGACCTAGGTACAGAATCTCAAGAGCAATTTAGAAAGAAAGATTAAAGTTAAAAGTTACACGTTACAGACCTTTTTAGTTTCAAGAAGAAAATTAAAAAATAAATCTGCAAGATCAAACATTACAGTATTTCTGAAGTACTTAGCTACCTTGGGATCATTTACTTTGAGTTATCATCTCGAGAGTGGAAGTCCATGCTGAGGCCATGCTGGGCCAAGAAACCACCATATACAGCAAAAGACCACCTTGTGGGCCTAGAGACAACCAAACTGGGCCACTGAGAGATCACCACACTCAGCCGAGAGTCAATCACGCTGGTCTCAGAGACCAGCATGCTGGGCCAAGAGGTCACCATATTGAACTGAGAGACCATCATGTCTGACCAAGAGTCTGACTCACCAGGCTGGGAAGTCGCCCTGCCAGGCCAGATACTGCCACACCAAGCCGATAGGCCACATCACTGGGTCTGCACTGGGTCGGATGCCTGGCATCTGAGCTGGGAGTCTGTGGCTGGGAGAGAAAAGAGAGAAGGACAAAAGCAAAACACAAAAGAAAAGCAAAAAAAGGTGGAATAGAAAGACGAAAAGGAAACAGACGGAGTAGATGAACTCGGTCTGAAGTGTCCTACTCTGCTGCCATCTTGGATCACCGGGTTTCAGGCTACAGTCTGATATTGATCAGCTGGTAATTGGGCAGAGCAATGCAGATGAAATTTAATCCTGATAAGTCTAAGATGATCCAATTTGGGAGGTCTAATAAGGGAGGGATATACACAATGAAAGGTATGTGCCTTGGGTGTCCTTGTGCATGGATCACAGAAGGTTGGTCTGCAGGTACAACAAGGAATTAGGAAGGCAAATGGAATTTTGTCCTTCATTGCTAAAGGGATTGAGTTTAAAAAGCAGGGAGGTTATGTTGCAGCTGTACAAGGTGCGAAGTGGCCACACCTGGAGTACTGCGTGCAGTTTTGGTGTCCTTATTTGAGAAAGGATGTACTGGCACACAAAGGGGTGCAGAGGAGGTTCACTAGGTTGATTCCGGAGTTGACAGGGTTGTCTTATGAGGGGAGACTGAGTAGACTGGGATATATTCATTGGAACATAGAAGAATGAGGGGAGTGGGGGATCTTACAGAAACATATAAAATAATAAAGGGAATAGATAAGACATAGGATGTTTCCACTGGTAGGTGAGACTAAAACAAGAGGGCATAGCCTCAAAATTAGGGGGAGCAGTTTTAGGACCAAATTGAGAAGGAACTTCTTCACCCAAAGAATCATAAATCTCTGGAATTCCTTTCCCAATGAAGTAGTTGATGCTACTTCAGTAAACGTTTTCAAAGCTAAGATTTTTTTTTGAACAGTAAAGGAATTAAGAGATACAGTGAGAGGAGCTGAGTCCATGAAAAGATGAGCCATGATCTTATTGAATGGCAGAGCTGGGTTGAAGGGCCAGAAGGCCGACTCCTGCTCCTAGTTCTTATGTTCTTATGTTCCTTGGGAGTACTGAGGAACAAAGGGACCTTTGTGTACAACTCCATCGATCCCGGGAGGTATCAGCACAGCTAGACAGGGTGGTGAAGAAGGCACATGGGATGCTTGCCATCATTAGCAGGGTGTAGAATAGGAGCAAGGAAGTCTTGTTGTTAATTTACAGAGCATTGGTTAGGTCATATCTGAAATACTGTGTACAGTTCTGGTCATGACACAGTCAGAAGGATGTGATTGGACTGGAGAGGGTGTAGAGGAGATTTACCAGGATGTTCCTGGGATTGAAAGTCTTTCCTATGAGGAAAGAC
>NW_025214780.1:23859-25346 GCF_004010195.1 Chiloscyllium plagiosum | reverse complement strand
ACAGTAAGACAAGCAGCTAGAATGGCTAATGATTATAGACTTCAATAAAGCCAAAACCCTGCAGATGCTGGAATCCAAAGTAGACAAACAGGAGGCTGGAAGAGCACAACAAGCCAAGCAGCATCAGGAGGTGGAGAAGTCACCTGATGGGAGACTGCTCCAGAAACCTTATTCCCATCAGGCCCAGAAATGGGAGTAAAATAAAAATTGAGAGACTGTGAGGAAGGCAGGTCGCCAGGGGAGAGAATGGACAGTAGAGAACAGCCCGAGAACTCCGCCTCAGATTAAGAAGGAAATTGCTGAGGGTGGAAGAGATGCTCAGAAGCTGAAATGTTTCTCTGGGAATAAGGTGGGCCATGTGTTTTTGGAATGTTGGACGTTGTGAGGTAGATCCATGGGACTTACAGGAGTTAGTAAAAATGAGTCAGAGAAGGGAACACAAACAGATAATCCCACGAAGCAGGTTGTAGCTGTAATAATAACAAAAAGGCCGGAGGTGAATTCTGTCATTAGTAAAGGAAGGTGGAAGGTAGATGAGAGGTGGACAGGATTTTTATCAAAAGGAATGGTGACTCCCTTTTCTTCAGCTAAACCCAGAACCAAACTGAGAGTTACAGGAGCAACACAATCACTTTTACTGGAGAAAGAATTGATTTTCCCTCCAGAGAGCTCAATGGGAGCTAAGGTATTAATCAATGGGATTGGTGGAGAATATATTCCACCTCAATTGTATAAAGTGCAACTGGAATGTGATTTGTTATCAGGAGAAGTAATTGTCGGAGTGGGGAAAACATTCCCTGTTGAGGGAGTCGATTTCCTTCTGGGGAATGATTTGTCAGGACTAAAGGCAGTAACTTCCCCGATAATTACAGAATGTCCAAAGGAGGGCCAAGAAACAGAACAATGACAGGGACAGGTTCCTGGTCTCTCTCCTTCGTGTGAGGTAACCAGGGCAATGGTTAAACAAAATCCATCAACAAGGGTTGATGTGACACCACAGCAAGTGAAAGGATCGCTGAAACTTTCCGAAAGGGTGAAGATAATCCAGGTGCAGTGTTTACTATGATGTCCCTAATTACAGCAGATCCAAAAAGCAGATTTTTAGATTACTTACAATGTGGAAACAGGCCCTTCGGCCCAACAAGTCCACACCGACCCGCCGAAGTGTAACCCAACCAGACCCATTCCCCTACATTTACCCCTTCACCTAACACTACGGGCAATTTAGCACGGCCAATTCACCTAACCTGCACATTTTTGGAGTGTGGGAGGAAACCGGAGCACCTGGAGGAAACCCATGCAGACACGGGGAGAATGTGCAAACTCCACACAGAGAGTCGCCTGAGGCGGGAAATGAACCCGGTCTCTGGCGCTGTGAGGCAGCAGTGCTAACCACTGTGCCACCGTGCCATCTTGAATGAAATAAATGAGCACAGTCAGCTCATACTGAGGTCGAGGCTGGAGGGGTTTCAGAGTGTTATTACCTG
>NW_025214780.1:20597-22769 GCF_004010195.1 Chiloscyllium plagiosum | reverse complement strand
ATTGTACTCTATGCTACTTTCTCCCCACCCCCACTCCCCTCTAGGGTATCTCTCCACGCTTCAGGCTCTCTGCCTTTATTCCTGATGAAGGGCTTTTGCACGAAATGTCGATTTTACTGCTCCTCGGATGCTGCCTGAACTGCTGTGCTCTTCCAGCACCACTAATCCAGATACCAGTCTTCAGCCAATTTGATTCACTCCATAGCTTATCTCTCCACGCTTTGGGCTCTCTGCCTTTATTCCTGATGAAGGGCTTTTACTGTCGATTTTACTGCTCCTCGGATGCTGCCTGAACTGCTATGCTCTTCCGGCACCACTAATCCAGATACCAGTCTTCAGCCAATTTGATTCACTCCACATGATGTCAAGAAATGGTTGGAGGCCCAAACAAAACTGGAATCAATGGGTATTGGGGGCAAACTCTCCGGTGGTTAGCATCAGACCTGACACATTTACTGTATCCGTTGCTCCCGATACGGTCTCCTCTACATTGGGGAGACTGGACGCCTCCGAGCAGAGCACTTTAGGGAACATCTCTGGGACACCCGCACCAATCAACCACACTGCCCCGTGGCCCAACATTTCAACTCTCCCTCCCACTCTGCCGAGGACATGGGGGTCCTGGGCCTCCTTCACCGCCGCTCCCTCACCACCAGACGCCTGGAGGAAGAACGTGGAAGATGATCATGGTTGTTAGAGGTCAGTCATGTAGCTCCAGGTCATCTCTGGAGGAGCTCCTCAGGGTCGTGTCCTTCTGTTGCTTTATCAATGACCTTCCCTCCATAAGGTCAGAAATGGAAATTTTCACTGATGATTGCACAATGTTCAGCACCATTTTCGACTCCTCAGATATTAAAACAGTCCGTGTCCAAATGCAATAAGATCTGGACAATATCCAGGCTTGGGCTGACAAGTGGCAAGTAACATTCATGTCACACAAGTGCCAATCTATGACCATCACCAATAAGAGACAATCTAACCAGTGCCCCTTGACATTCAGTGGTGTGACCATCACTGAATCCCCCACTATTAATATCCTGGGAGTTACCATTGATCAGAAACTCAACTGGACTCACCAAATAAACACTGTGGTTATAAAAGCAGGTCAGAGGCTAAGAATACTGCGGCAAGTACCTCACCTCCTGACTCCTGAAAGGCTGTCTACAATCTACAAGGCACAAGTTGGGAGTGTGATGGAATACTCCCCAGTTGCCTGGATGTGTGCAGCCCCCAATATCACTCAAGAAGCTTGACACCATCCAGGACAAAGCAGCCCACTTGATTAGCACTGCATCCAATCTGCCACCAACGCTCAGTAGCAGCAGTGTGTACCATCTACAAGATGAACTACAGAAATTTGCCAAAGATCCTCAGACAGCACCTTCAAGACACACGACTAGTTCCATCTGGAAGGACAAAGGCAGCCAATATATTTTCAAGTTCCAAGCACCACTTTCAAGTTCCTCTCCAAGCCACTCACCATCTTGACTTGGAATATATTGCTTTCCTTCACTGTAGCTGGCTCCAACTCCTGGAATTCCCTCCATAATGGCATTGACGGTCAGCCCACAGCAGGTGGACTGCAGCAGTTCAAAAAGGCAGCTCCCCACCACCTTCTCAAGGAGCAACTAGGAATGAGCAATAAACGCTGGCCATCCAGCGTTGCCCACATTCCACAAAATGAATAAATAAAAATAACTTGTCGAGTTGTAGGTAAACACGTGATGAAAGCAGGATCCTTAATTCCTCTCCTAGTGTTTGAGAAACCAATCAGTTGTGTACAGGTGTGTCAAGCAGTGAGTGTGGTAGAGGAGGCGATGAGAAAAACTGTGAGAGCCAAAGAGAATTGGACAATTCCCAAAGTGAACTTTCTCCTGTGAGGTGAACAAACTCAAAGGCATTAGAGAATTCAGACACTATATTTTTGTATCTGGAGAAAGATTAACAGAGGGACAGAGGGAGATTGCTCAGAGAATACAAAGAAGTTTGTATGAGGAGTGGTTGAGGCCTGTACTCGGTCTGTACTCGATGGAGTTTAGAAGGATGAGGGAGAATCTCAGTGAAACATACAGTAAACTGAGAGGCCTGGATAGAGGAGACATGGAGAAGATGTTTCCACTTGGCAGAGAGATTGGGACCTGATGGCACAGCCTCAGAAGGGGCCATCCTTTG
>NW_025214780.1:0-20146 GCF_004010195.1 Chiloscyllium plagiosum | reverse complement strand
CTCATTCTCCAGACTGAACCTCACTTTTACACCTCGGCCTACTAACACAGATATTTTGGAACCTGTACAGATACTGGACATTCAACACAATCAATATTTATTCACAGGGATATTGGGCATTCATCATCAATCAAGATACATTCACACATGCTCTTAGCTGTCAGGAAGCCAACTGACCCCAAAGGGAACACCATAAACACATTGGCCAACACAGATCTGAGGGGAGATAATGGGGCACACAGTCTGTATAACAGCCAGCCCTAATCTGAGGGTGAGCCTTTTCAACAACAAGTATCTGCAGGAACAGCTTCAGCAAGTCCCAACAAGCAGCTTCAGAACCAAGAACCACAGAGGCTGAACAGAGAAGCTGCATCCAGAAACCAAACCAAGAGCATCATCGCAACAAAGGACACCCGAGAGCAGGAACACCAACCAAACGCGATCTGAACGAGAGCTTCCAGAGACAGGCCTGTCCTGAGCCAAGAGAACCAACGGTGAGAACTCAGCAACAGGACGCTTTTTAAATCTGCATTTTCCTCGGTGCTGAGCTGAAAATCCTGAGACCCCAAAGTTTCCCTCTGAGCTCACAGGGAGGAGATGGTGGGTGGTGACAGTGCATTGGGACCCCAAGAGTAGGGAGCCTGATGAAGATTTCTGTGATTAAAACTGTTTAACTTCAAATTGTAGAAAGTGAGGACTGCAGATGCTGGAGAACAGACTTGGAAAGTGAGGTGCTGGAAAAGCACAGCACGTCAGGCAGCATCCGAGGAGCAGGAGAATCGAAGTTGTGGCCATAAGCCCTTCATCAGGAATGTGGGGGGGGGGAGGTGGAGGACTCGTGGAATGTTTCAGGGAACATCGCTGGAACACACGCAACAAACAACCCCATCGCCCTATGGCTGGCTTGTTCAACGCCCCCTCCCACTCTGCCAAAGACATGAAAGTTCTGGGCCTCCTCCACTGTCAAATCCAAGCCACCCAGTGCCTGGAGGAATAACACCTCATCTTCCACCTTGGGACCCTCCAACCACACAGCATCAACATAAATTTAATCAGTTTCCTTATGTCCTCTCCCCCCACGGCAACCCAGATCCAACCCTGCAACTCGACACCGCCCTGTTGAACTGTCCTACCTGTCCATCATCCTTCCCACCTATCCACTTCACCCTCCCCTTTGACCCCTCACTTGCATCTACCTATTGCCTTCCCAGCTCCTTTATCCTACCCACAGCCCCACCCCCACCTCCATCTCCACCCTCCTATTTATTTCTCAGCTCCCTTCCCCCCAACACCCAACATTCCTAATGAAGGGCTTATGCCCGAAACATCGATTCTCCTGCTCCTCAGATGCTGCCTGACCTGCTGTGCTTTTCCAGTGCCACACTTTTCGACTCTAGCTTCTAACAGTGTTTAATTTGACAGTGTATTTCATTACTGTCCTCTGTATAACTGATAGTGTTAATTTCGCTGTTCATTACATTTGCATTTGTTCTAGTATTATACTTATCTTTTGTATAGAATAAACACAGAGATTCTTTTGCCTGGAAACACCTTTATAGTGAAAAGATTTCAGTACAGGAACAGGGATATCTTGCTGTAATTGTATGGGGCCTTAGTGACTCCACACCTGGAATATTCAAACCAAAACTGGTTCAGTGACAGGAGACAGTGGGTGGAGGTAAAAAGTTGTTTGTGTGACTGGGCCCAGTGTGCAGTGGGATACCACAGGGACCAGTGCTGGGTCCCTTATTGTTCAGGATATATTGAAACAATGAAGATGAGAATGTGAGAGGTGAGGGGTGGGGGTGAGTGGATGGCGACTGAGTTTGTAGATGACACGAGGTTTGGCAGATGGTTGACAGTGAGGAAGAAGATTTTAGGTTACAGGAGGGTCTAACTGTATTGATCAGATGGGCAGATCAGAGTCAGATGGAACTTACCCCTGATAAATGTGAGGTGATGAACTTTGAAAGATGTAACAGGCGAATAAGGTATTTATGAAGATATATGGGATACTTGCCTTTATCATTTCAGGTATAGATTAGAAGACCATGGAAGAGATGTTGGAGCTATACAGAACTTTGGTTAGGCCACAGCTGGAGTACTGTGTGCAGTTCTGGTCACCACGCGATCGGAAGGATGGGATTGTACTGGAGGGGGTGCAGAGGGTATTCACCAGGATGTTGCTTGGGAGGGAGCATTTCAGCGATGAAGAGAGGCTGGATAAGCTTGGGTTGTTTACTTTGAAGCAGAGAAGGTAGTGGGGGGACCTGGTAAAGGTGTATACAGCCATGAGGGGAATGAATAGAAAGCTGCTGTTCCCCTTACTCAGAGTTGGCACACATTCACTGTGAAATTCAGGAGCTTTGGAGGGGATTTGAAGGGCAGGTTTTCACCCAGAGGGTGGTGGGGGTCTGGTTTGCACTGCCTGGGATAGTAGGTGCGGTGACAAATCTCACAACCTTTAAGAAGTACTTGGATGAAGACTTGAATTTTCATAACATTTAAAGGCCAGGCCCTTGTGTTGGAAAATGGGATGAGTGTAGGTTTGGCAGGTACAGGTTCAATGGGACGAAGGGCCTCTTCTGTACTGTGTGATTTTATGATTCTATTGTGTGCAGTTTTGGTTTCCTTATCTGAGGAAGGATGTTCTGGATTTGGGGGGAGGACAGTGAAGGTTTACCAGACTGATTCCTGGGATGACAGCACTTAGATCTGATGAGAAACTGGATCGGTTAGGATTATATTCACTGGAGGTTAGAAGATTGAGGGGAGTCACGTTGAAAACTACAAAATCCTCATCAGTCACGGCAGGATGTTCCTGATGACTGGGGAGTCCAGAATCAAGAATTACAACTTAAGGATACGGGAAAGGCCATTTAGGGTGGAGATGGAAATGTTTTCATTCAGTGAGTGAGAAGCCTGTGGAAATTTCTGTCCTTGACAGCAGTTGACCCCAAACCTTTAAAGGTTTACCAGAAAGAGCTAAATATCATTTCTTTGGATGAAAGGAATCAAACGTTATGGGGAGAAAGTGGGAACATGCGACAGAGTTGGATGATCAGCCATGATATATTCTGCTTTCTCTCTCAATGATGTGGAGGACTTGGGGCTCAGATCAGCCTCAAAAATGAGGCCAAGATTGAAAGGAGTCTGATATTAAACAAAAGTTGAAAAAGCTGCGGATGCTGTAAATGAGGAACACAAACAGAAATTGCTGGAAAAGCGCAGCAAGTCTGGCACCACCTGTGGAGAGAAAGCAGAGTTAAACTTTTGGGTCAAGTGAACATTCTTCAGAACTGTTCTGTGGAAGGGTGACTCGACCTGAAAGGTTAACTCTGATTCCTTTCCCCAGATGCAGCCAGACCTGCTGAGGTATTCTGTTTTTGTAAAGAGTCTGGTTGAGCAGCAGACAGTGCTCAGGGAGAGGGATGGAGTTTGTACCAGGAGCTGAAGAGGATGGCTTTGATCTTCTGAATGTGTTTCCCAGTGAGCCTGGCTCCTCAGTCCTGACTGCTCTTAGCTGCCGTGATTGTCACTGATTGGACACTTATTATTAGAGATTCTGACCACAGCAGAAAACCCCAGTGTACAAAATAACTGCAAAGACTGTCAGATCGCAAGGTTGAAACTTCACCAAGAGAGGAAGTGAAAGAAGGAGCTCGGAGCAGCTGGACGTTTGTTACTGAGACGGGAGAAAACTGTGAACGGTCTGCACTCCGTGGAATCTGACAGCACATAAGATCATAAGGACTAGGAGCAGGAGTCGGCCGTCTGGCCCCTTGGGCTGCTCTGCCATTCAGTAAGATCATGGCTGATCTTTTCCTGGCCTCTGCTTCCCCTACCCACCCCCTCACCATAACCCTTAATTCCTTTACTGTTCAAAAAAATTCCCTGTCTTAGCTTTAAAAACATTTACTGAGGAGGCCTCAACCACTTCGCTGGGCAGGGAATTCCATCGACTCACCACCCTCTGGGTGAAGCAATTCCTTCTCAATTCAGTCCTAAATCTGCTCCCCCAGCAGAGGAAGAGACCATTCAGCCAATCGTGTCTGTGAGTGACCCAATTAGTCCCACTGCCCCTCTCTCTCTGCCCATAACCCAGCAAATCTTTCCTTTTCAGCTCAATCTCCAGTTGACTCTTGTAGACCTGGGTCCACAGCAGAGACTGTCCCTAACCTGGGCTCCAAATTGGCATCTTTCATTCATTGGGAGACAAACTGGCTGGGCTGGGAAATGGAGCTCAGGACCCTGAACATTCTCTCCCCCCTCCTGAGGGACACTTGATGCTGAGGGATAGTTCCATGGAGCCCTACAATATATCCCTACCATACACACTTCTCCATTCTGTGTGTAAAAGGCTGGGGCCTGCCAGCAGGATATTCAACTGTGGGAGCCATTATCTCTTTGATCAAGTCTGACCACCCCCACTCTCCATAACCTTCTAATCATTATTGATATACAATCTGTTCATCTCCTCCTTGGTGTGAGACAGGGAAGGGACTAGTCTGTTTCAGACAATTTGGAATTTACAGAGCAAAGGTTGATGAAGATCCAAAGCGTTTTACAAATACGTTAAGGACAAAACAGTAACTAGGGAGAGAATAGGGCCCCTCAAAGATCAGCAAGGCGGCCTTTGGGTGGAGCTGCAGGAAATGGGGGAGATACTGAACGAGTATTTTACATCAGTGTTTACTGTGGAAAAGGAGATAGAAGATATAGAATTTCCATATTACAGAGGCGGAAGTGCTGGATGTCTTAAAATACATGAAGGTGGATAAATCCTCAGGATCTGATCAGGAGTACCCTAGAACTGTGGGAAGCTAGGGAAGTGTTTGCTGGGCCTCTTGCTGAGATATTTGTATCATTGATAGTCACAGGTGAGGTGCCGGAAGACTGGAGGTTGGCTAATGTGGTGCCACTGTTTAAGAAAGGTGGTAAGGACAAACCAGGGAAGCATAGACCAGCAACACTGCTGTCGGTTGTGGGCAAGTTGTTCGAGGGAATCCTGAGGGACAGAATGTACATGTATTTGGAAAGGCAAGGACTGATTACGGATAGTCAACATTGCTTTGTGTGTGGGAAATCATGTCTCACAAACTTGATTGAATTTTGTGAAGAAATAACAAAGAGGATTGATGAGGGAAGAGTGGTAGATATGATCTATATGGACTTCAATAATGCATTCGACAAGATTCCTCATGAGACACTGGTTAGCAAGGTCAGATCTCATGGAATATAGGGAGAACTAGCCATTTGGATACAGACTGGCTCAAAGGTAGAAGACAGAGGGTGGTGATCGAGGGTTGTTTTGCAGACTGGAGGCCTGTGACCAGTGGAGTGCCATAAGGATCGATGCTGGGACTACTACTTTTTGTCATTTATACAAATGCTTTGGATGTGAGTTTAAAAGGTATAGTTAGTAAGTTTGCAAATGACACCAAAACTGGAGGTGTAGTGGACAGCGAAGAAGGTTATCTCATGTTACAACAGGATTTTGTTCAAATGGGCCAATGGGATGAGGAGTGGCAGATGGAATTTAATTTAGATAAATGCGAGGTGCGGCATTTTGGGAAAGCAAATCTTAGCAGGACATATACACTTAATGGAAAGTTCCTGTGGAGTGTTGCTGAACAAAGAGACCTTGGAGTGCAGGTTCACAGCTCCTTGAATATAGAGTCGCAGTAGATAGGATAGTGAAGAAGGTGTTTGGTATGCTATCCGTTATTGTTCAGAGTATTGAGTCCAAGAGTTGGAGGTCACGTTGTGGCTGTTCAGGACATTGGTTAGGCCACTGTTGGAATATTGCGTGCAATTCTGGTCTCCTTCCTATCGGAAGGATGTTGTGAAACTTGAAAGGGTTCAGAAAAGATTTACAAGGTTGTTGCCAGGGTTGGAGGATTTGAGCCATAGGGAGAGGTTGAATAGGCTAGGGCTGTTTCCCCTGGAGCATTGCAGATTGAGGAGTGACCTTACACAGGTTTTTAAAATCATGAGGGGCATGGATAGATTAAATAGATGCATCCTTACCACCTTCTGGGGTATGGGAGTCCAGAACTAGGGGGCATAGGTTTTGGGGTGAGAGGGGAAAAGATATAAAAGAGACCTAAGGGGTAATATTTTCACACAGCAAGTGGTGGAAGCTAGTACAATCACAGCATTTAAAAGGCATCTGGATGGGTGTATGAATAGGAAGGGTTTGGAGGGATATGGGCCGGGTGCTGGCAGGTGGGACTAGATTGGGTTGGGATATCTGGTCGGCATGGACGGGTTGGACCGAAGGGTCTGTTTCCGTGTTGTACATCTCTATGACTGTATGACTCTCAGCTGGGAGAGTTTGGAGGTGGGATGAGCAAGAATAGGGTTTCTGTGGTCAAGGGGCTGATGTAGCACAGAGACAAACAATGTTGTGGAGATTGAAATAAGAGATTTATGTGATGGCGAGGAAATGGGGTTTGAAGCTCCAATACTGGAGGGTCCAGTGGGTAAGAGGCCCTTGCTCACTGCTGTCCATTGGACATTCCAGTGGGATGGAGGCCCATGTTTACTGATCTTTGTTGGAGGTTCCAATTGAGTCCCATGGAATTGGAATGTTGACATTTCTTGCAGCAATTGGAATCTTGGTATTTATTATAAAAGGACTGGATTACAGAAATAAAGAAATATTGTTACAATTCTGTGAGGCATTGGTAAGACCACATCTGAAACATTGTGTCCAGTTTTGGTCTCCTTACTTGATAAAGGATATGGTGGCACTGGATGCAGTTCAGAAGATATTCACCAAACTGATTCCTGGGATGAAAGGGCTGTCGTACAGGAATGGTTGAATAGCTTGCCTTATACTCGCTGGAATTGAGTCACATGAGGGGGGGTCTGTGTGAGGTATATAACATGCCAAAGGAGATTGATAAGGCAGACAGGGAACAGATGTTCCCTCTTGTGGGATAGTCTCGAACAATAGGTCATAGATATCGACTGAGAGGAGGTTGGTTCAAAACTGTGATGAGAAGAAGCTACAGGTGGCTTGGTGGTGCTGTGGTTAGCACTGCTGCCTCACAGAGCAGGGACCTGGGTTCAATGCCACCCTCAGGCAACTGTGTGGAGTTTGCACATTCATCCCCATCTCTATGGGTTTCATTTGGGTATTGCTTCCACAGTCTAAAGATACATATACTGGGAGGATTGGCCATGCTACATTACCCACAGTGTCCAGGGATGTATAGGTTAGTCATGGGAAATGTAGGGTTACAGGGAAAGGGATGGCTATGTGTGGGATGCTCTTTGAAGTGCCAGTATGGACTTGTTGAGCCAACTGGCCTGTTTCCATATTGTAGGGATTCTGTTTTGTTGTAACTCCTTCTCTCCGAGAGTTGAGAATCTGTGGAAGTCACTGCCCCCAGAGCGAAGTGGAGGCAGAATCAATCAACAGATTAAAAAAACACAGATATCTTTTTGATGAAAAGCAGGATAGAGGGCAATGGGGAGCAGTCTGGAAAGTGGAGATGAGGATAAGATCAGCCATGATCATGTTAAATGGCAAACAGGCTTGAAGGGCTGAATTACCTATTCCTGCTCCTCATTCCGAAGTTCCAATCTTGCTACAGCAATGTGATCCATGTTTACTGCTCTCTATTGGATGGTGCAGTTGCAAGAAGCTGCATATTTACTGGTCTCTATTGGAGCATCCAATTTGAAGCTTGCCCATATTTACTGGTCTGTACTGGAGAGATCAATCAAATGAGCTTTTATTTCCTGTTTTCTCTTAGAGGGCACAACAGGAATAAGGTCCATGTTTACTTGTCTCTGCTGGAGTATTCAGTTGGAAGACCGCCCATATTTACTGGTCTCCATTAGACAGTTCAGTGGCAAAGAGGCCCATGTTTAAAGGTCTCTATGGGAGGGTCTGGTGGGAATGGATAGTCCAGTGAGACATGGACACCATAGTGGGTGTGGGGCTCATTTCCTTCTGTTGTAACTGTGTGGTAGTCCAGTCCTTATCCCAGTAAAACTGGATGAAAGCAAGGATTGCAGAATCTGGAGATTAGAGTTGCAAGTATGGTGCTGGAAAAGCACAGCATTCGAGGAACAGGAGAATCAACGTTTCAGGCATAAGCCCTTCATCAGGAATGAGGCTGTGAGCCAAGGGGGTGGTGAGATAAATGGGAGGCAGTGGGCTGGGAGGAAGGTAGCTGAGAGTGCATAGGTAGGTGGAGGTGGGGGTAATGGTGATAATTCAGAGAGGAGTGTGGAGTGGATAGATGGGAAGGAAGATGGACAGATCGGACAGGTCACAAAGGCAGGGATGAGTTGGATCTGGGGTAAGATGGGGGGGTGGTGAAATGAGGAAACTGGTGAAATCCACATTGATGCTGTGGGGTTGGAGGGTCCCGAGGTGGAAGATGAGGCGTTCTTCCTCTGGGCGTCGCTGGCTAGGAAGTCGCAATGGAGGAGGCCCAGGACCTGCATGTCCTTAGCGGAGTGGAAGGGGGAGTTCAAGTGTTTGGCTTGGGGCAGTGGGGTTGGTTGGTGCGGGTGTCCCGGAGATGTTCCCTGAAGCATTCTGTGAGTAGGCATCCTGTCTCCTTAATGTACAGGAGACTGCATTGGGAGCAATGGACACAGTAAATGACATGTGTGGAAGTGCAGGTAGAACTGTGATGGATGTGGAAGGCTCCTTTGGGGCCTTGGACAGAGGTTTAGATTAGATTACATTACAGTGTGGAAACAGGCCCTTCGGCCCAACATGTCCACACCGACCCACCAAAGCGCAACCCACCTATACCCCTACATTTACCCATTACCTAACACTACGGGCAATTTAGCATGGCTAATTCACCTGACCTGCACATCATTGGATTGTGGGAGGAAACTGGAGCACCCGGAGGAAACCCACGCAGACACGGGGAGAACGTGCAAACTCCACACAGTCAGTCGCCTGAGGTGGGAATTGAACCCGGGTCTCAGGCGTTGCGAGGCAGCAGTGCTAACCACTGTGCCACCATGCTGCCCACGGTGAGGGGGGGTGGTGTGAGCAAAGGCTTTGCAATTCCTGCAGTGGCAGAGAAGGTGCCGGGTTGGAAGGGTGGGTGTGGACCTGACAAGGGAGTCGCGGAGCGAACGTCTTTACGGAAAGTGGATAGGAGTGGGGAGGGAAATATATCTCTGGTGGTGGGGTCCGTTTGTAGGTAGCGGAAATTGTAGAAGATGATGCAATATATACGGAGGTTGGTGGGGTGGAAGGTGAGGGGACCAGGGTGGGTTCTGTTCTTGACAGTAAAACTGGAGCTTGACCATAGAAGGGATAGGAGAGGGGAAGGGATTGGAACATGTTGTGAATGGACAGGATGGGTCAGTGGGTCAGAGCCTGTCCTGTCCCTCCAGCTCACACTGATGGCCTGAGGATCTCCTCTCTCTGATGGGCCTTCATAGAATGAGGTTTGTGTCCAAACCAGTCCCCAGTGAGAATAGGCCAACAGCACAGAACTGTCCTTCATTTGGCAAGAATCTGTCTACCTTCCTGAGAGACACCAAACCTTGGTCAATGTGGGAAATGAGGCCTTTCTCCAGGAGAGGACATGCTTCTGCGATCAAGGGTTAACATCAATTAGTGGGGCAGAGCAGAGGGAGATTTACCCTGGATTTAACAGTTGCCATCTGTGATATTGTGGGAAAGAAAGAGAGGGGGAGAGAGAGTGTGAGTGAGAGACAGAGAGAGAGAGAGAGAGAGAGAAAGAGTGAGAGAGATAGAAGGATAGGGTGTGAAAGAGAGAGAGAAAGACGCACACAGAAAGTCTGAGGCAGTATAAGATGAGTAAAGGTGGAAAGAGAGAGAGGTAGAGGGAGGTAGAGATGGTGGGGTTGAAGGATAGAGAGAGAGAGAATGAGAGCGAGATAGAGTATGAAACAGTGTGACTGAGAGAGAGGGTGGAGAGAGAGGAAGAGATAAAGTAGGTGTGAGACTAAGACTAAAGGGAATCTAGTGCCACTGTGCAGGGCGGCACGGTCGCACAGTGGCTAGCACTGCTGCCTCACAGCGCCTGAGACCCGGGTTCAATTCCCGCCTCAGGCGACTGACTGTGTGGAGTTTGCACATTCTCCCCGTGTCTGCATGGGTTTCCTCCGGGTGCTCCGGTTTCCTCCCACAGTCCAAAGATGTGCAGGTCAGGTGAATTGGCCATGCTAAATTGCCCGTAGTGTTAGGTAAGGGGTAAATGTAGAGGCATGGGTGGGCTGCGCTTCGGCGGGTCAGTGTGGACTTGTTGGGCCGAAGGGCCTGTTTCCACGCTGTAATGTAATCTAATGTAATCAAATCTAATCTAGTGAAAAAGAGGAGACAGACAGACAGATTCTGGTCACCACATTCTGGGAAGGATATGACTGTACTCAAAAGGGTGCAGAGGAGGTTTCCCAGGATGCTGCCTGGCCTGGAGGGTCTGAGCTATGAGGAAGGATTGTAAAGGCTGGGATTGTTTCTCTTGGAGCAGTGAAGGTTGAGAGAGGACCTGATAAAGGGCTACAAGATTATGAGGGGCAGGGATAGAGTGGACAGGAAGGCAGTAGAAGGATCAATACCCAGGGGCGAGGTTTACGATAATGCAGACATGCAAAGATAGAAACAGGAAGCAGAAGTAGTGTCAGTGTGAGGGTTAGGATTAGGATGAGGGTTAGGGTTAGGGTAAGGGTTAGGGTTTGGCCCTGTGAGGCTGCTCTGCCATTCACTATGATCATGGCTGATCCTCACCCTCAATGCCAAGCTGGGATCAGTGTTGTCAGATCATTGATGACCAGTAGATTCTTGTTAAATGCTGGTCATGTCATTGAGTTTCCATTTGAGAGAGAGAAGGAAGACAGAGAGAGAGAGAGAAAGAGCATGTGCACATTGTGAGATTGAGTGAGAGAGGGTGAGGCATTTACCTGTTGTGCCAAGACTCAGCGTTCCAATGTCCTGGAATAATGTCTGCTATAGAGATCAGTTAGAGAGTGACCAGAGGGAGGGAGTGAGAAAAAGACAGAGTGAGACAATGAGAGATTGAGGGGACAAGGAGAGAGCGGGTGAGGAAACAGGCAGAAAGATAAGTGAAGGACAGGAATGGACGATAAGGGGGGCAGAGAGACAGAGAAACCAACCAACACAGAAGGAAAGGGAGATAAACAGAAAAAGAGGGAGTAAGTCAATGAATGACAGGAATATATTCAAGTGAAAGCGGAGAAGGGGAAAAATGGGAAAAGGGAGGGAGGAAGGAGGGAAGGACGAGAGAGAGAAAAGAGGAAGTGTGAGGGGCTGACGTGGCTCTCTCTGCCTGATGTCATTTACATACTGAGGAACACCCAGTCAGACTCTCACAGGCTGCAGCTTTATAAAGCAGAGCCCAGTGAAGGGAGAGTTTATCAGGAACCAGGCACAGGGACAGGAGCACACACCATGATTTCACACATCCAGCTGATCTGGCCCCTGGCATTCTGTGTCGCAGGTACAAATCTCTCTCCTTCCACCTTGAATCTTTAGCTGCTCTCCATTTCACTCCAATTCCACTGACTTGTGATTGAAGGGAAAATGCTGAAACCAGAGGAATGTTCAGTGTCTCCAACAATCTCTCATTTGACAGGCTCTTTCTGTGACAGTTCTGACTTCACTGTGTTTCTCTCTGACCCCTCAGGTATCAGTGGGGACATCATCATGACCCAGTCTCCCCCGGTGCTGTCAGTGGGACTGGGCCAGACTGCAACCATCACCTGTAAATCCAGTGAGGATGCTAGTGCTGATGTTGAATGGTTCCAGCAGCGAGAAGGACAGAAACCCTCACTCCTGATCTACGATGCAACAGACCGATTCACAGGAGTCTCCAACAGATTCACTGGGACAGAAGTGTCCAGCACACACTTCACCCTGACAATCAGCGACGTTCAGAATGAGGATGTCGCTGACTATTACTGTCAGCAAAGTTACAGCTGGCCTTCACGGTGATACAGAGCCGTACAAAAACCTCAATACACACAGCACCACCTCCTGTACTGACACATCCCACAATTATATATATATATATATATTTCAGCTGCAAGATTTAACATTGAAAAATGAAGTTCACAAACAGCCTGAGCCCAGCTGGACACAACCCAGGGAGAGAAAAAGAGAGAGAGAGAGCGTGAGAGAGAGGGAGAAAGAGAGAGAGAGAGAAAAATAGAATGAGAAAAACAGAAAGACATGAATGCCAAAGAGAACATGAGAGTAAGTGAGAGACAGAGAGAGAGAGAGACAGGAAGAGGGTGAGAGTGAGTAAAAGACAGAAAGAGACAGGGAGAGGTTGAGAGTGACAGAGGGAAGCAGAGAGCAGAGATTTTTGTGCAGCCTCTGCACTGGGAGCTCTCACTGTGGTACACGTTCGGTAAAGGAACCAAACTCAGACTGAGTAAGTAAACCTCAATCCTCCATTATGAATCCTGTCAATACTGAAATACACTTTCTAATACACAAATACTGAATTGTTGAAGGTGTTAGTGGGGAGCTGCAGTGAATGAAATGGTTGATTGAGGAGCACTGTGTCTAACAGGGTGTCCAGCTGTATTTCTTTAATTCCATTGCTCCCTTTAAGCAGCAAGATCTAAGTCAGTCAGTTTTACTCACCGTGTGGAGGAGCTCAATTCACTGAGTGTCATTCTCCTGCCTTCTCCCTGTCACCCTGCACATTGTTCCTTTTCAAATAATAGTCTCATTCCCTTCGGAATGTTTCAATTGAAGCTGCCTCCACCACACTCTCAGGCAGTGCATTCCACACCTTAACCACCCACTGGCTGAAACTGTTTTTCCTCATCTCACTTTTGATTTTTTTACGAATTACTTTCAATCTGTGGTCTCTCGCTTTCAATCTTTTCATGAGTGGGAACATTTTCTCTCTGTTTACTCTGTCTAGACCTCTCCTGATTTTGAATTCCTCAAACAAATTTCCTCTCAGCCTTCTCTTCTCCAAGGATGACAGTCCAAACTTCTCCAATATATTTTCATAACTGCCATTCCTTGTCCCTGGACCTTCCATGGGAATATTTCTTAGTTCATTTGCAAAATATTCACATCCTTCACGAATTATTCACCTTATCTATTCCCTGTCATCCCATTTGCCTGCATTTGGATCATTTCCCCCTATATCTTTCCTCTCCGTGTACCTGTTCAAATATCTTTTAAATCAGACTTGCCTCTACGACTTCCTCTGGCAGCTCATTTAATACACTCACTGCCCTCTATGTGAAAGAGGTGCACTTCAGGCCCCTTTTGAATCTTTCCCCTCTCACTTTAAACCTCTGCCCTCTAGTTTTGGACTATCCTACCCTGGGGAAAAAAACCTTGGCTAGTCACCTTATCTATGCCCATTATGATTTTATAAATCTCTAAAATGTCACCGTGCAGCCTCTGATCTTCCAAGGAAAATAGCCCAGGCCTAACCAGCCTCTCCTTATAACTCAAACCCTCCAGTCTTGGTGACAGCCTTATCATTTTATTACACCTTTTCCAGTTTAATGACATCATGCCAATAGCAGGATGACCAGAAATATGGCCTGACCAATATCTTGAAGAGCTAATATAATGTCCCAACTCCCACACTCAATGCTCTGACTGATGAAGGCAAGTGTACCAAATGCTTTCTTCACCACCCTGTCTACATGTGACACCAGTTACAGTACTCTATATGCCTCCACCCCTTGGTCTCCCTCTTTGACAACACTCCCCATGGCCCTACAATTAACTGTGTAAGCCCTGGCCTGGTTTTTGTACCAAAATGTAACACCTCGCTATTCTCTCAATATGGAATGTACATGTACTCTCAAATAGCCTTCTTCACTGACCACTCTGCCACCAATTTTGGTGTCATCTGCAACTCACAAACCATACTTCTGATAATCTCCTTCAAATCCTTTCTATAATTGACAAACAATGATTAACCCAAACAATTCCTTTCACCACACTGCTGGTCACAGGCTTCCAGTCTGAACAACAACCTTCTACCATCACTTTCTGTCTCCAACTCTTAAGCTAATTTTGTACCAATTGGCTGGCTCTCCCTGGATTCCATTTGATCTAACCTTACTAACCAGATGTCCATGCGGGAACTTGTCAAAGGCCTTGCTAAAGTCCATGTGGGTAATGTCTACCACTCTGCTTTCAGCTATCTTCTTGGTCATGTCTTTAAAAAAATGCAATCAAATTTGTGAGACACTATTTCCCACTTGCAAAGCCATGCAGAAAATTCCAAGTCAATCCTTGTCTTTCCAAATGCCTTGTCTTTCAAAATCGCCTCCAACAACTTACTCACCACTGACATCAGTCTCACTGGGCTATAATTCCTTGCAGACCTTCTTAACTAACAACACAACATCAGCAATGCTCCAGTCTTCCAGCACATCACCCGTGGCTGTTGATGATACAAACATCTCACCAAGGGGTGTCACTGTCTCTTCCCAAGCTTCCCACAAAGTACTGGGATGGACCTGATCAGGTCATGGGGTTTATCTACCTTTATGAGTTTTAAGAACAGATTACTGCACTCCTTCTTCTGTAATGGGGACTCTTCTCAAGACATCAACATTTATTTCCCAAATTTCCTTCATTTCCATGTCTTTCTCAATGGTAAATATTGAGGCAAAATATTAGTTTTGTGACTCATCCATATTCTGTTTGAAAAAAGAATGTGAAAATATCTAAGTGTGAGACATTTGGAGGTGATCTGTAGGATACGATCCATGATCATGACTTTACTCTGGATTGTCCTTTGTCCTTTTCCATGGTCCCCCTAAACCTTGTGATACAATGGTCACTCTTCCCTAAATGTCCTCTCACTGACACTTGACCTACTTGGGCCTCCTCATTCCCAAGGTCCAGGACTTGTAGAGCTTCCTTTCGGATTGGAATGGGAACAAACAGCTGGAGAAAATTCACCTGAACACACTCTCAAAGCTCTGGCCCCTCTCTGCCTTTCACACTGCTACTATCCCAGTCTATATTTTGATAATTAAAGATCCCCCTAATGTTTCCACCTCTCTGTAAATTCCTTGCAGGTTTGTCCCTCGACATCCTTCCCTCTAGTTGGTGACCGACAGACTGCACTCAACAACCTGATTGCACCTTTTTTGTTCCTTATCTTGAAACAAATCGATTCTGTCCTTGACCCCCCTGGGACATCCTCTTTCTGCTCTGCACTGATCTCCTTAAACAATCCCACACCTCTCACCATTTCCCTCCTTTCCTATCTTTCCTGAACACCTTGTATCCAGGAATATTTAACACCCTGTCCTCATGTGAGCCTCATCTGTTAGAGCAACAACATCAGATTTCCACTTGGCAGTCTGCGTTTGCACCTCCCAGGACTTATTCCCTACACTATGTGTAGTCTCATACACGCACAGTCAGCCAGATTTGGAATTTATTACTCTCTCCCTTGCTCTGACCCTGTCTAATAAGTTACTATTCCTTATTCTGGTGCTATCTACCTCTCCCAGGATTCTGTGTTCCTTGGTGTTGCTCGCTGATATTACCTCCTGGTTCCCACAGCCTTTCTATGTTAGTTTAAACCCTCTACAACAACACAAGCAAGGAGCTCAGTTCCTGCTCTGTACAGGAGCAACCCATTTGGTTTATAGAGATCACATCTCCCCCAGAGTCATTTTCAAAGTCCCAAGAATCTAAACCCTCCTGGACCATCTTTCCAGCCTCACATATACCTGTCTTATTGAGTTGAATTGAATTGTATTGAATTGAATTTATTGTCACGTGTACTGAGGCACAGTGAAAAGCTTTGTCTTGCAAGCAAAACAGGCAGATTACAGAGTTAAGTAGCATAGATAAGTAAATAATAAATAAACAGCGGGAAAAACAAAAATACAGGTACAGGATAATGTTAAGAGTTTGAGAGTCCATTCAGTATTCTAACAACAGTAGGATACAAACTGTTTCGAAACTGGCTGGAGCAAGTGTTCAAGCTTTTGTATGTTTTCCTTGATGGCACTTGTAGAAAAGCATTGCCAGGGTGAAATGGATCTTTGAGAATGCTGGCGGCCTTTCCTTGACAGTGGGCCTGGTAGATGGATTCTATAGATGGGAGGTTGGCCTTTGTGATTGTCCGGGCTGAGTTCCATGAGTTCATCCTCCTGTTCCTATTCTCATTTGCATTGATCACTGGGATTAATCTGGAGATTCCTACTCTTGAGCTCCTGCTGCTAATTCCTTCCCGAGATCCCTAAATTCTGACCGCACGACCACATCCCTTTTCTCCCTCTGTCACTGGGACCAATGTGGCCCACAACTGCTGCCTGTTCCCCCTCTCCCCTCAGGGTGCTCTGCAGCCACTCAGTGACATCCTTGACCCTGGCACCAGGGAGACAACACACCATCCTGGATTCCCATCTGCAGCTGCAGAAACACCAATCAATTGCCTTTGCTCTCTAATCTCCTCCCACTATCACTCTTCCTGTCTTCCTTGTGCCCCCCTGTACAGCTGTGCCCCCCGTGGTGCCGTGGACTTGGCTCTGGCTGCACTCCCCATCATTCTCATCAGGATTCCAAACTGAATCCCGATTGGAGAGTGGGATGCACTCAGGGAATTCCTGTACGAGCTGCCTGATCCTTTTGGACTGTCTGCTGCTCCCCCATTCCCTCTCTCCCTGCATACTCTGAAGCTGCAGAGTGACCACATCTAGAAACGTGCTCTCCACAGAGCTCTCAGCCTCACGGACACTACGCACTGACACCAGTTGCTGTTCAAGCTCTGAAACCCGGAGCTCCAACTGCTGTCACTGGCCACACTTCCTAAACTCATGGTATTCCAGGAGCTGGGAAGCATCCTGAAGTTCCCAAATGGTTATCACTTGGCAAAGTTCTGATGACAAACAGCTACAGCAAGGCTCACAGTCCAGTGGGTTCAGTGTTCTGGGGTTTTGTAGAGTCTCTTCAAAAGACCATAAGACCTGATGATATCAAAGCAGAATTAGGCCATTCGCCCCATCAAGTCTGCTGTGCTACTTGGTCATGGCTGATGTGTTTCTCACGACCATTCTCCTGCCTTCTTCCCATTATGTTTAATTGCCTTTCCAATCAAGAATCTATCAATGTCTGTCTGAAATACGCTCAATAACTTCATCACCACAGCAATGAGTTCCACAGATTAACCACCCTCTGGCAGAAGAGATTCTTCCTCATCGCAGTCCTAACGGATTATCCCTTAACTCTGTGACTGTGCCCAATGGTCCGAGTTTATCTTACTGGTGGAAACATCTTCTCCATGTCCACTCTATCCAGGCCTCTCGGTGTTCTGTAAGTTTCAATGAGATCTCCCCATATCCTTCTGAACTCCATCAAATACACATTCACAGTCCTCAATCTCTCCTCATCAGACCAGGCTGTCATCCCCAGGGTCATTCTTATAAACCTCCTCTGGACCTCCCCCAATACAAGCACATCCCTCCTTAGATACAGGTCCCAAAACTGTTCACAATATTCCAAATGCAGTCTGGCCAGAGTCTCATACAGCCTCAGCAGGACATACCTGCTCTTGTATTCTAACTCAGTTGAAATGAATGCTAACATTGCATTTGTCTTCCTAATTGTCAACTGAACCTACATGCTAATCTTAAGAGAAACCTGAAAGAGGACTCCTAAGTCCTGTTGTGCTTCAGAATTCCAAATTGCCCCATTTAGAAAACAGTTTAAGCCTCTATTTTTCCTACTATAACCTCACACTTTCCCACATTGTATTCCATTTGCCACATCTTTGCCCACCCTCTGAGCCTTTCCAAGTCCTTCTGCAGCCTCCCTGATTCCTCAACTCTCTCTGTCCCTCCCCTCATCTTTGTGTCATCAGCAAATTTACCAACAATGCCCTCAGTCCCTTTTCCCAGATCGTTAATATGTAATTAATTATTACATGAATAGCTGAGGTCCCAACACTGCCCCCTGCTGAACTGCATGAGGCACCAGCTGCCATCCTGCAAAAGACCCATTTATTTCCACTCTCTGTACATTTCACTACCGGGCCCCAAACCCCATGGGCTCTTATGTTATTTAGCAGCCTCCTGTGTGGCAACTTGTCAAAGGCCTTCTAGAAATACAAATAGATCATGTCCCTTGGCTCTCCTTTGTCTAACTTGGCTCATTAACTCTGATTATTATATCTAATTCCCAGCTTCTCCCTCTCGAACTGCAGGGTGAATTCTATCACATTATGGTCACTGCCCCCTCAGGGTTCACTCACCTTCAGCTCCCCAATCAGAGCTGCCTCATTACACATCACCGAATCCGGAATGACCTGTTTTCTCGTGGGTCTATCACAAGCTGTTCCAAAAACAGCCTCTCGCAGACATTCCATGAATTCCTTTCCTTGAGATCCATTACCAACTTGATTTCCCAGTCCACCTGCATATTGCAGTCCCCATGATTATTGTAATGATCCCTTTCTTACATGTCTTTTCTATCTCCTGATTTATTTTCTGCCCCACATCCCGACTACTGCGAGGAGGCTTGTACAAAACTCCCATCAGAGTCTTTGTTCCTTTGTGGTTTCTTAAGTTGACTCACACAGATTCTATGCAGTCCAACTCAAAATTTCCTCTTGCTGTTGATGTAATTGCACTTCTTAATGACAGAGTAAATCCACTCCCCCATACCCCAATCTAACTATCATGAGAAATGTAGAAGCATATAAAATAGCTGCAGGAATAGGCCATTCAGCCCTTCGAGCCTGCCCCACTGTTCAATATGATCATGGCTGATTATGCAATCTCAGTATCCCATTCCCACTCTCTCCCATACCCATAAATCCCTTTAGCCTCAAGGGCCACATCCTTCTTGAATATATTGAACAAACTGGCCCCACCAGCTTTCTGTGGTAGAGCATTCCATAGGGTTCCACATCTGAATAACTTAACCCTTAATCTTAGACTGTGACCCCGAGTTCTGGACTTTCTAATATCGAGAACATTCTTCCAGCATCGAGCCTGTCAAATCCCATCAGGATTTTACATGTTTCTGTGAGAGTCCCCTCATTCTTCTAAATCCCAGTGAGTACAAGCCCAGTCGATCCAGTCTTTCCTCATACGTCAGTCCTGCTGTCGCAGGAATCAGTCTGGTGAACCTTTGCTGGACTCCCTCAATAGCAAGAATGTCCTTCCTCAGACTCGGAGACCAAAACTGCACACAATACTCAAGGTGAGGCCTCACCAATGTACTGTATAATTCTGCAAGGCATCCTTACTCCAATACACAAATCCTCTCACTGTGAAGGCCATCATGCCATTAGCTTTCCTCACTGCCTGCTGCACCTGCATGCCCCCTTTCAGTGACTGTTCCACCGTGACACCCAGCTCTCATTGCACCTCACCTTTTCCTAAACTTCCACCATTCATTAATAATCTGACTTCCTGCTTTACCACCAAAGTGGATAATCTCACATTTACCCACATTATATTGCATTTGCCAAGTATTTGTCCACTCAGCCAGCCTGTCCAAGTCACCCTGCAGCCTCTTAGCATCCTCCTCACAGTACACATTGCCACCCAACTGAGTGTCATCTGCAAATTTGGAGGGATTACATTGAATTCCTTTGTCCATGTCGTTTATGTATATTGTGAACAGCTGGGGTCCCAGCACTGAACCCTGCGGTACCCCACTCATCACTGCCTGCCACTCTGAGAAGGACCCATTTATTCCAACTCTCTGCTTTCTCTCTCCATGTCAATACATTACCTCCAGTACCATGAGGTTTAATTTTGCTCACTAATCTCTTGTAAGGGATCTTGTCAAAAGCCTTTTGAAAGTCCAGTCACACAACATCCACTGAGTTCTGAGGGAGGGTCACTCAATCCGAAACGCTAACTTTGATTGTTCTCCACAGATACTGCCAGATCTGCCGAAATGTTTCATCAATTTTTGTTTTTATTGTCCACTGATTCAGCCTTGTCCACTCTCTACTGATCACATCCTCAAAACCTTCCAGAAGATGTGTCAGGCCTGATTTCCCTTTAGTAAATCCATACTGACTTAGACCTATCCTGTCATTGCTTTCCAAATGCTTGGTTACTGTATCTTTAATAACCGACTCCAGTGTTTTCCTCATGTATAATTCCTCATTTTCACTCCCCCTCCTTTTATTAAAAAGTGGAGTTATAT
>NW_025214779.1:35103-50716 GCF_004010195.1 Chiloscyllium plagiosum | reverse complement strand
ATCTGGTGTGTTCTGTGGTGGAACTGGTCCGGCATGAGGGACACCATAGAGGTGGACTACTGAGTTAATGAAATGAGTTTGGTAAGATACAGCAAGAAATCTCACTGGGCATCACTACAAGAATCCCTCTAAAAACCTCAATATAACTTGCATTTAACCAAAAAAAATAAAGATACTGCTCACTGGATCTTTAACTCTAACTGAGAGAGTTGGTAAAGTATGGGTTTAACAAGTGAAGATCCGCACTCTGCCAGTACAACACTCTCTCAGTACTGCACTGGAGTGTCAGTTTAGATCCTTGAGCTTAAATCTCTGGCTTTGGTCTTAAACTCACAGCAGAGTGATTTATGGACATTTTCATATTATTTATTTTGGAGTTTTGGATTTTGAATTAATGGTATTTGAGTTTTCTGTGTGGCTGAGGGATTTAATAATTAACTTGTAGGTATTTCTGAGGACGTGGTGGCTTTTTCAAAAAAAAATCTGAGAGAGGTATTATGGGGAGGCTAATGGCTATTTGTTTACATTGGGAGGTTTTACAAGCAGGCCACGCAAAATGCTGTGCATTAGATTTTTAATTTAGAAGGTGAGTGAATGATTTCTCAAACTGTAGTTATGGAGTTTAGTTTAGAAGCTCCAGAGTAGAAGTGTTTGGTTAAGACCTTAAAGGGATTATTTGAAAGTCTAAGCTAAGTTGTCAAAGGCTTCAGGAAGAAGTGATACATTCTCAAGTAAGGGAATTCATACCACAGTTATATTTAGCTCTTTAGATGTTAAAGAGAAAGAAATTGTCCTTGGTATAAATAATGCAAAACAGCACTTTGGGATTGATGAAACTGTATTTTCCTGCATGTTTCAAAATCTATTATTTGGAAATAGAATAAACTAAACTATTTATCCTGACTAATTTTGCTTAATAAAGTTTAATTTTATTGTTAAATTCAAATCTTCTGCATTGCATGTTTATGTTTTAGTAAGATTCCACATTGTTAAAAATATTTTAAATTCTATTCGAACCAGAATTCAGTCCATGATCTGATTGCCCAGTAATAACATCAACTGGGATCATTACACTGCTTAAACAACTTTTAGCTTTGCTCTCCACCAGCAGCTGGCTCGTCTGACAGATGGTTTTGGTCCCTGACAAATGGGTTCAGCAATCAGGCAGAATGTTAACTCGGCTGCAGGGATGAGACATTGAAGATCAGATCTTTGGCAAACTCCTGCTCCTCCCAGCCCAAGGAATGCTGAAGCAACAACACAACTGATGAAAATGTCAATTCTCTCTCCACTGTATTCCCAACTCCCTGGTGAACCCTGGAGGCAAGAGTCCATTTTAAATTGTACTCAATGTATGAAAGCTGATTTTCATCTTAATAAGCATCCCACATCCCCAGTTTGGCCATTCAGATGTCCTAGTATTTCCACTGTAAAACTGGCCATGGCCATATGTTATCATGACTTAACAATTAGGACAAACAAAAGATAAAACAATGGGTAGCAATGTATTGATACAGTACCAAAAGTCTAGACCACAAGGTGGAAAATCATTTTGCTTTCAAAGTCCTTTTCTAAGGTTTTGCTTTTTGTCCAGTGATGATCATCCTTCGATTCAATGGCAGAGCAGGTGAACTTAGATAATTCTTTCTTTTACGTTTGCTGGACTTTTCAGGCTTTTCCCCAAATGGTGGGAGAGAGGAGAGAAGATGCTATCTGCAGGCTGGATAGTTTCATTCTCTCCTGCTGTTGGCACTTATGTATATGTTACTCTCTACAGCTCAACCCATCTGCTTTCAGGCAGAATTTCCTTAACTCAAAAGGTTCTTGGTGTCATTCAGTCTTGACTTTCCCTCTTTTTGCTTTCAATAAACAACATGACTGAATGCTTATTTTCAAGTTACAAAGCTTCAATAAAGCATTCTAACTTCCATTTTAGAATATAGTCCAAAAATGAAAATTGTTTACTACAATATGCAGTGTTGTAAACATATTCCTTTGTTCAACCTATTTACTCCTCCCCTTCAATCCTTAGTGTTGGGGTCAACATCCAGCACAAGCAAGAGCAACAATGAGAGACAGAGTAAGAGTACAGAGAACAGATTTGAAGGTAGGAACTGATACTGAGATAAGGCAAGATAAAAAACATTTTTAAAAAAGCAGAAAGACACAAAGACATACAAAGACATCTTAGATCAAACTTTGAGAGTTTGTACATCAAATACCTGGCATCTATGGAGCCTTCCACAGAGAGAGGGGAAAATATCCGGTCATAACTGGTGTCCTGAAATAATATAAATAAAACCCTGTTATTTCTGTGTTTGTGCATACCAGAACTGACATGATGATCACACGTGTACTATGGGTTTTATCAACATACCTATACATTAACCAATATTTACATGCAATACATATACTGTCTCTCTCAAACCCATATGCCCACAGACAAGAACTCACAAACACACAGATACTGGAAAGCTGAAGGATTCATGAAACATGCAGCCATACACCCTCATGTTGCTATCTTTTAATTGTCCCGTCTCTTCTCACTCTCAAGTATTTTTCCCTCCAAATAGGTTTTCTTATTGCTGAGAGTATAAACAGGGATGTGCAGGGGGAGACCATTTCCTTAGGTTTCCTTATTGGATTCACTGTTAAATGTAGGACTTTGTTCTGCCTACCTCTGGTGCTTGAAACTTGGGAAACCCAGAAGTGACTATTTGCTTGTGTCTGAGGGCTGATATGAGGAATGATGAGGCAAGATGTGCCTTCTCCCAGTGCCAGGGTTTCAGGTAATTCTTAATGGAAGAGACAGTAGAGAAACTTAGAGACATGGACAAATACAGAAGAAAATATGTGCAATTAAATATAGTCACAATGATAGCTTTACACATCAGTAGAAGTCCATAAACACATGCACACAGACTGGTAGATAGACACATGTTGAAAATAAATAGATATACAAAAAGTCAATGCATTGCTAGAGTGCCTCCTGGCGATTTAGTTCTGAGCGATGATTGCTTTGCTTGGTGTTTTGTTATACTCACTGTCACACGCTGTGTGATGACACAGTGAAGCCTGTCTGATGAAATCTGCAGCATCTGGGCCACAATTCGTATCTCGGTATAACTAACAATGACAGCGAGCTCCTGGGATCCATCCTAGAAAAGAACCCGCAAGGTAAATCACATAGCAAAGACACCTTGTAGCAGTCAATTCAGCTGATTGTAGCAGGGCTGTTTGAGAGTTCTTGTGAGTTGAAGTTCAAATCATTTGGGCCAGAATACCTAAAGAGTGTCAATCTCATGTAAAAACTCTGAATTTCTGAGAGCAAGTTCCATTCACTATTGCTGCACTTCCATTCTGACAGTTCTCTTGTAAATTAGAGCTGTTAAAGGAAAGCAAACCAGGCCCCCACCCACCCCACCCCCACTTTCACATCTGTCAGCTGTCAAAATCAGAAATGTAAAAGTCCTAACAGCCATGTTGACAGCTGCTATCAAATGGTAAGTATAAAAGGCAAGTGGTTAATCAGGTTAAATATGGTTAAGGATAATCCAAGGAGATTCTACAAGTACATTAAGAACAAGAGAGCAACTAGAGAGGGAGTAGGGCCCCTTAAAGATCAAAGAGGTCATCTTTGTGTTGAACCTTAGGAGCGATATTAAATGAATATTTCACATGAGCTTTTACCATAGAGAAAGAAATGGAGGCCAGAGAAATAAATTTTGATGTTTTGAAAACAGTTCACATTACAGAAGAGAAAGTGCTGAAGTCTTGTGAAATTGAAGGTGGATAAATCTCTAGGATCTGATCTAGTGCATCCCAGGACATTGTGGGAAGTTAGGGAGGAAATTGTGGGGCCCCTTGCAGAAATATTTGCATAATTACAGGTGAGGTGCTGAATGACTAGGGAGTGGCCAATGTTGTGTCTTTATAAGGAGTTGTAAGGAGGAACCTAGAAACTATCGACCTGTGAGTCTGAGTTTGGTGGTAGGTAAGTTGTTGGAAGTGATTCTGAAAGATAGGATTTATATGCATTTGGAGAGGCAAGAAATGATCAGGGATAGCATAGTTTTGTACAAAGGAAATCATGTCTCACAAACTTGATGAGTTTTTTGAACCAAGATCAAAATGGCTTTATGCGTAGGAATTGCATCTCACTAACTTGATTAAGCTTTTTGAAGAGTTTATGAAGATGATTGATGAAGGGTGAGCAGAGAACATAGCCTATGTGGACTTCAGTAAGGCATTTGACAAGGCTCTGCACAGTAGACTGGTTAAAAAGGTTAGATCACATGGAATACAGGGAGAACTAGCCATGATACATAATTGACTCAAAGGTAGGAAACAGGGTAGTGATAGAGGGTTGCTTATCGAGCTGGAGGCCTGTGACCAGCGGTGTGCCACAAACATTGGTGCTGGGAACACTGCTTTTTGTCATTTATGTGAATGATCTGGATGTGAACATAGGAGATACGGTTAGTAACTTTGCAGATGACACCAAAATTGGGTGGTATAGTGGACAGTGAAGAAGAGAGTACAACGGGACTTGATAAATATGAGGTGTTGCATTTTGGTAGAGTAAATCAGGGCAGGAATTATTCACTTAATGGTAAGGTCCTGGGGAGTGTTGTCTAATGAAGAAATCTTGTAGTGCAGGTTCATAGTTCCTTGAAAGTGGAGTTGCAGGTAGACAGAATAATGAAGAAGGTGTTTGGTACACATGACTTTATTGGTTAGTGCATTCAGTATAGGAGTTGTGAGGTCATATTGCAGCCGTACAGGACATTGGTTAGGCCACTTTTAAAATACTGCATTCAATTCTGGTCTCCCTGCTACAGGAAAGATGTTGCTAAACTTGAAAGGGTTTGGAAAAGATTTACAAAAATATTGTTGGGGTTGGAAAGTTTGAGCTTTAGGGAGAGTTGGAGTCTGAGGGGTGACTTTATAAAAGTTTATAAAATCATGAGGGGCATGGATATGGTGAACAGCTAAGTGTTTTCTTCAGGGTAGGGGAATGCAAAACGAGAGGGTGAGGAGGAAAAGATTTAAAAGGAACCTAAGGGATAACATTTTCACAAAGAGGGTGGTGCATGTATGGAACAAGCTGTCAGCGGAAGTAGTGGGGGCTAGTCTGAATGGTTACATGAACAGGGAGGGTTTAGGGGATATGGGCCAAATGGGACGAGACTAATTTAGGATATCTGGTCGGCATGGACAAATTGGACTGAAGGGTCTGTTTCTATGTTGTACATTTCTATGACTGTATGCCTCTAGTGATGAGGGGAGACTGGTAGACATTGTTTACTGGGACTTTGGTAAAGTCTTTGACAAACTTCCATGACTTTCTCTAAAAGTACATTCCAAACACGAACCACTTCCTATGTTAAAAAAAATGCCTCTTGTATATTTTTAAAATATTTCTCCTCTTACCTAAAAGTATGCTCCCTGGCCTTGAAATCCCCCACCCGAAAAAAAAGAGACCTGCCACAGGGCAGACTACTTAGTAAACTTAAATCACATGGGATTCAGGTTGATCTTGCCAATTGGATACAAAATTGGCTTAATTGAAGGGGACAAAGAGTGATGGTGGAGGGTTGGTTTTTCGACTGGAGGTCTATAACCAGGTACGTTCCACATGGATGATGCTGGCTCCACTTTTGCTTGTCATTTATATAAATGATTTAGATGAGAATATATAAGGCATGATTAGTAAGTTTGCAGATGACACCAAAATTGGTGGTATGAAGATGATCTAAAATTACAAAGAGATCGTGATCAATTGGGTCAATGGGCTGAGGAGTAACAGATGAGGTTTATTTGGATAAATGTGAGGTATTTTGGTAAAACAAACAAAGGCAGGACTTATACAATGAGAAGTAGGGGCTTAGATCGTGTTGTACAGGATGTTGATGAGACCACTGCTCAAGTACTTTGTCCAGTTCAGGTCACCCTGTTATAGGAAGGATATTATTAAGCTGGAGAGGGTTCAGAAGAGACTTACTAGGATGTTGCCAGAAATGGAAGGCTTGAGTTATCAGGTGAAGTTTTATAAGTTGGGACTTTTCTCTCTGTAGCCAGGATGCTAGGTAGTTTTTGAAAAGCTAAAAGCCACTTTAACAAATGAATCTGCACCTAAGTTTGACAAACAGTAGACACTAACAATTTGGGGATTGGAGCAGTTCTCTTACTGAATAATGAAGCTAGAATGGAGAACAGCCCTTGCCTTATTCTTTGAAAAAATTGAAACCAACATCAGCAAAACTGATTGACATAAAAAGGAAGCAGTAATGGTATTGTAAGCTCTTCAGTACTTTGAAGTTTATGCCCAAAATGAAAACATTGGAACCTTGAATTTCACTGGAGCGTAGAAGGTTGATGGGTGATCTTATAGAGGTTTAAAAACCATGAGGAGTACAAATAAGGTGAATGGCAGGTCTCTTTCCCTCGGGTGGGGGACTTCCAAGACCAGGGAGCATATTTTTAAGGTAAGAGGAGAAAAATTTTAAAAATGGGGCAATTTCTTTTACATAGAGAGTGGTTCATGTGTGGAATGAACTTTTAGAGGAAGTCGTTACAAAATTTAAAAGATATTTGGATAAGTACATGAATGAGAAATGCTTGGAGACATATGGGCCATGCGCAGGCAGGTGAGACTAGTTTAGTTTGGGGTAATGGTCAGCATGGACTGGTTGGACCGAAGGATCTGTTTCCATGCTAAATGACTGTATGACTGTAAGTGTAATGTTAGGTTGCTATGGGGCTATTCCACTAAGAATAACCAAAGCTAAAGAGATCGTGAAAAACAGACAGATTTTCACTCGTTATGGAGGTAGTACATGGAGGCAATCTGATCAAGGATTAAACTTTATGTCAAAGTGTTTTCAAGATATCATCAGTAGTTTGGGGATTAAGTAAGTAAAGTCTAATGCATGCTATTGACAGAACCATGGAGCTTTGGAGAGGTATCACTAAACCCTTGAAACCATGATTAAAGCATTTTGTGGTGAGTGTCCAAATGAATAGGACAATGTATTAGATTTGGTCTTATTTGTCACCACAGATTCTCCGAATAATCTACTGACTTCAACCCATTTGAATTAGTTTATGGCCATGAAATAAGATGACTTTTAAAATTGATCAGAGAAATTGATAAGCTGAAGAAACAATGTTAGAGTATGTATACATATTTCTTAAAAGGTTAACGGGAGCATGTAGAGTTCCACAGGGACATCTGAAAATTTCCCAAATCAAAATGAAAGAGTGGGCAGATAAGCATGTGACAATTGTTAGTGTGGCACAACGCCAGAGACCCAGGTTCGATTCCTGCCTTGGGTGACTGTCAGTGTGCAGTTTGCACATTCTCCCCGTGTCTGCGTGGGTTTCCTCCGGGTGCTCTGGTTTCCTCTCACAATCCAAAGATGTGCAGGTTAGGGTGAATTGGTCTTGCTAAATTGCCCATAATCAGGGGTGAATATGGGGAATGGGTCTGGATGGGTTACTCCTCAGAGGGTCGATATGGGCTTGTTGGGCTGAAGGGCCTGTTTCCATACTGTAGGGAATTTAATCTAATCAGAAATTTTAATGCAGGAGATGAAGTTTTGATACAACTGCCTTTACAAGGTAAACCATTAAATGCAAAATTCAGTGATCCCTTCCAGTAACTAAAAGGATTAGTCAGCTAACATATTTAATTGATACTCCTGATTGTAGGAAAAACAATTAATTAAGTCATTTGAACATGTTAAAGCAGCATTATGGTAAAGAAGACAACAAGAATGTACAGGTGTATCAAATAGTGAATGTAGTAGAGGGGAGAATATAAGAAAAAAAGGGAGAAAAGGACAATTTGCAAAGCAAACCTCCTACTATTAGATCAAAAATTCAGAGATATTTGGAAATTTAGAACCTGCATCTTCACATCTGGAGAAAGATTAACAGAGATATTGTGAGATTGCTCAGGAAATACAAAGAGGTTTGCAAAGGTAAACTTGGATGCACCACATTAACTGAATATGGTGCAAATGTTAGGTAATTCAGGCCCAATAAAACAAAACCCATATTGGTTAAACCCAGAGAAACAGGCCAAATTAACAATGGAAATTCAATACTTGTTAAAGAACCAATTGATCAAACCAAGTCAGAGTAACTGGAGTTCTCCGTAGTATTGGTTCCTTAATCAATATTAAATTAGACGCCATGTAGACTAAGGGAAAGTGAATGTAATCCCAAAGACAGATTCATACCCTATTCCCAGATTAGAACATTGCATTGATTGTTGATAGTGCATCATTCTTCTCGAAAATTGATTTGTTAAAAGAATATTGTGAGTACCATTGACAATGAGATCTAAGGAAATTTCTGCATTTACACACCTAATGGATTGCACAATGTTGGGCTATCTATTTGGATATATCAATTTTTAATGATCAGAATCATAACTGAAGTACCTAACTGTGTAATTTAGATGAATATCATCTTAGTACATAGTCTTACTTGGAAGGAATACATAGAATAGTTAGTAAACTTGGTTACACAATCACAGTTAACCAGGTTGGTGTTAAATTGAGCAATAAGTGATTTTGCAAAAATTAAGGTGACACATTTTGGGTATGTTGTAGGACAAGGACATGTGTCACCCAGAACAGCAAAAGTAAAAGCTTCTCCACCCCATAGCAAAATTAGAGGTAATGACGTTCTTAGAAATGCATGGACTTTATCAAACATTTATCCCTAATTTTAATATAGCAGCCATACCTTGAACAATTTGCTACAAAAACAAATGAAGGTAGTGTGGTCTACAGAATGCCAGGTAGCTTTTGAAAAGCTTAAAAATCTTTAACAAATCAACTGGTAACAACTGCACCTAACTTAGACATACCATTTAATTTAACAGTAGATGCTAGCAATTTGGAGATTGGAGCAGTTATCTTCCAGGATGACAAGGCTAGAATGGAGAAGTCAATGCCTTATTTTAGAAAAAAATGACTGTTCTAATTGAAAATGAAGCATTGGTGGTGTTGGCTGTTCTTCAGTACTTTGAAGATTATGTTCAATATGGAAACTTGTGTTTTTCATAATCCATTGACATTTACTGAAAAATTTAAAAATAAGACTTCAAGTTTGCTCAAATAGTGCTTAGACCTGCAGCTTTTTAACATAAACATTGTAAATTTCCAGAAAATAAAAAAAACTTGCCGATGCTTCACCCTAAATGTAACCGATTATAAATCTAAGCATGTGACCAAGGAAGTTAAACCATGATTAAGAATTTGATGGGAGAAAGAATAAATGGCTGCTAACCTTATTATGAAACTCACTTTTACAATAAATAGCATTTCATCTTATGAGGGTGGAGGCATGTTAGAACTCTTGCTGACTTCTCATTTTTACAACTTTTTTTTAATCAATTTTGGTTTGGAGCTGTGAACTGGGTACTGTCAGCTAGAGATGACTTTTGGACTGTGGGAGTAACAGCTTGTGTTAAAAGGAAAACAGACCAAACATGGTTTTGTTTATTCATCTGGCCAGGCCTGGCAGCTAATTGCAGGTTGGTACTAATAAAGTTTCTGTAGACATTTCAGCACTGGGGAAGAGCATTATGTTTAAACAGAGAGCCAAAGTTGGCTACTAACAAGGTTAGTACCTCGGAACTGGTTCCAGCAAGTCTAGAAAATACCTAATTCTCAGGCAGATGACAGAAGTTGAGCGGTGACTGAGGATCTCAAGGAGGAGACAGTCAGTCTGACTGGGCGTGGTCAGAGTTTGAATGGGCTTTTGGACTCTGGTTTCTGTCAGAAGGAATCTGGCTGTTGATGCTACAGCATGAAGATTTGAAAGCTCACTACCTAACTTCCTTTACCAACTCTTGGAAGGTCAGAGAATGGAAAACTAAGTAATAGGTGTTACGGTGTTTATCTGAATGAACTGAAAAGTTGATCCTAATCAACATCTTCAGAAAAATAACCAAGAAACAATCATCATTGCTTATGGAATAATACGTCTGTCTGTCTTTTGTGTGAATAGGGCTGAAAACAAACATTTTATAGTTTAACGCATAAACTAATTAGATTAATTTAGCTTGACTAAAGTTATCATACAGTTAATACATTGCTATGCCTTTTGTTTAAGCTACAAACTGATGGTGAGAATTGATAATTCACAGAGTCTGGGACTGATTATTCAAAAATCTAATTAGAAACCACTGAAGTCAATATTAAGGGTCTTTTGAAGGTTTTAATTTTACCGTGTTATGAATACAGATATAGGAAAGGCTGATTTGGTTAATAACATGCAATTCTAGGGTAGTAACCCACCATTACAGAAGGCGCATCTCATCTCATCTCGATCATACCCTCAGCTCTCATTCCTTCTGACCCAGGAAAATCATCTCAGGGTTTCCCCTGATCTCAGTTGCCCTGAGAACGGCAGTAACTGCCTT
Source organism: Chiloscyllium plagiosum (assembly GCF_004010195.1). Classification (NCBI taxonomy): domain Eukaryota; kingdom Metazoa; phylum Chordata; class Chondrichthyes; order Orectolobiformes; family Hemiscylliidae; genus Chiloscyllium; species Chiloscyllium plagiosum. The sequence goes on along the minus strand of NW_025214779.1, from coordinate 40,275 downwards.
CTTATGAGTGGGCTGCAGCAGCTGAGTCCTGCAGGAGCAGGTTTGAACCTGCTATTGGATTCTGGGATTGAAAGAATAAAGGGGCACATGAAGGCTAATATTTTCAAAAAGGCTTTTAAAGTCAGCTGTTCACTAAGCATACTATTTGCACCCCATGGTTCTTAAACATACAGTTCCTTAAACAAAAGACAACATAGGGGTAGGATGGCATAGTGGTGTTGTTGCTGGACTGGTAATCCAGAGACCTAGGCAATGTTCTGAGGAACTAGGTTCAAATCTACCACTGCAAATGATGAATGTAAAAGCACCATCAAGTGTCACAAAAATCCATGTGGTTCACCGATGTCTGTTCGGGAAGGATTTCTGCTGTCCTTCTCTGTTCTGGCCTTCTTGTGAGTGGTTGATTCTGAATGACCTAGCAAGCCACTCAGTTGTATCAAGCCATTAAAAAGCCTCACAAAAGGAATGAAAGTGGATAGATCACCTGATTAAGACACCATAAACAACAATAAACACAATCCTGTTAACTCTGCAAAGCCATCCTTACTAAGCTCACAAGGCTAATGCCAAAAATGGAAGAACAGTCTCACAGACTAGTTAAACAATAGTCTGACAGAGTCACACTCACAGAATCATACCTTACAGACACTGTCCCAAATGCCCACTTGCAAGACAGACAGAGCAGAAGTGGTATACTGTTGGGAGTGAGTTGCCCTGAGAGTCATCAATGTTGACAGTGACTCCATGAAGTTCATGGCACCAGGTTAAACATAGGTAAGGAAATTTCCTACAGATTATGATGGTGAATCAATACTTCTCCATGTTGAACAACACTTGGAGAAAGTACCGAAAGTGGCAAGAATGCAAAATGTACTCTGGGTGTGGGATTTCAATACCCACCACCAAGACTGGCTTACTGGCAACACTGCTGATTGAGCTGGTCAGGTCCTAAAGGACATAGTTGTTAGATTGGCTTGGCAGTACCAATGCAAAATGATATAAAGTTGGAACAGACCTAGCAAGTCAAAACTGGGCATGCATGAAATATTGCAGGCCAGCAACTGCAGCAGAATCGTAATCAATGATTAACTGCAACCTCATAGCCCGGGATATCCCCAACTCTACCATTATTTTCAAGCAGGGAATCAACCCTAGTTCAATGCAGAGTGCAGGAGCACATGCCAGGAGCAACACTAGGCATATCTAAAAATGAGGTGTCAACCTGGTGAAGCTAGTAAACAGGATTATTTGCATTCTAAACAGCATAAGCAGCAGGTGATAGTCAGAAGTGATCCCTCAACCAAAGGATCAGATCAAACTCTGCAGTCCTCCCACATACTTTAGTAGACAATTGAACAACTCACTGGAGGATGAGGCTCCACAAATACCCATCTTCAATGATGGAAGAGCCCAACATATCACAGCAAAAGATAAGACTGATTTAAATGCAAAAATCTTCATCCAGACAAACTGAGTGAATGATCCACCTCAGCCTCTTCTGTCGATACTCTGCAACACAGATTACAGACTTCAGCCAGTTGAATTCACTCTACATGACATCAAGAAATAGCTGAAAGCATCGATTCTGGCAAGGCAATAGGCCTTGATAATATTAAACAATAGACGAGAAAATATAGGAGCAGAATTAGGCCATTAGGCCCAATGATCATGGTTGATATGTTCTCAAATCCATTCTCCTGCTTTCTCCCCATAAACCTTGATCCTCTTACTAATCAAGAACCAATCTATCTCTGTCTTAAATACACTTAATGACTTGGTCTCCACAACCTTCTCAGCAGAGTTATACAGATTCATCCCCACCTCTGACTGAAGAAATTCCTCCTTATCTCAGTTCAAAAGATTGTTCCTTCACTCTAAGGCTGTGCTCTCTATTTCTAGTCTCTTCTACTCTATAAACTTCTCCACTTCTACTCTATTCAGGCCTCTCAGTATTCTGTAAATTTCAATCAGATCCCCCTCCTCAAACTTCCAAACTACATCGACTACAGATGCAAAGTCCTCAACTGCTCCTCATATGACAAGCCCTTCATCCCCAAGATCATTCTTGTAAAACTCCTTGAACCTCCTCCAAGGCCAGAACACTCTTCCTTGGGTACAGGTCCCAAAACTGCTCACAAACTCCAAATGTAGTCGAACCAGAGCTTTATACAGGCTCAGCAGTACATTCCTGCTCTTGCACTCCAGCCCTCTCAAAATGAATGCTAACATTGTATTTGCCTTCCTTACTGACAAGTGAACCTGCAAGTTAATCTTAACAGAATCTTGAACGAGGGCTCCTAAGTCCCTTTGTGCTTCAGATTTCTGAAGCCTTTCCCCATTTAGAAAATATTCTATGACTCTATTCTTCTGACTAAAATACATACCCTTACACTTGCTCGCACTGTATTCCATCTGCTACTTCTTTACCCATTCTCTGAGCCTGTGCAAGTCCTTCTGCAGCCTCCTCAACACTACCTGTCCCTATATCTATCTTTGTGACATCTGCAAACTTAGCAACAGTGCCCTCAGTTACTTCATTCAGATTGTTAATTGTTTGTGACCCCAACATTGTTCCCTGCAGAATTCTTGTGGTCTCTGGCTGCCAGCTTGCAAAAGACACCTTTTTCCTCACTCTCTGCCTTCTGCAGTCAGCCAATCCTCGAACCATGTTAGGCCAAGACCTTACCCCTAACCCCATGGACTCTTATCTTATTTCACAACATTGTCAAAGGCCTTCTGGAATTCCAAATACATCACATCCACTGGCTCTCCTTTGTCTAACTTGCTCATGACCTCCTCAAAGAACTCTAACAGATTTGTCAGACATGACCTCCCCTTGATGAAGCCTTATTGACTCAGCCGTATTTTACCATGCACTTCCAAGTACTCCACAACCTCATCCTTAATAATAATCTTACAAATGACTGAGGTGAGGCTAACTGATCTATAATTTCCCATCTTCTGCCTCCTTCCCTTCTAAACAAGGATGTTACATGAACCACTTCCCACTCCTCCCTGAATTCAATGATCCTGAAATGATCACCACCAGTGCCTCTATTATCTCCTCAGCTATCTCGTTCAGAACTCTGGGGTGTACTTCATTTGGTCCAATTGATTTATCCACCTTCAGATCTTTCCATTTGTCCAGCACTTTCTCCTTAGTGATGGCCACTACGCTCACCTCTGTCCCAACTCTCTTGAAGTTCTGGTATGCTTCTGGAGTCTTCCATCATGAAAACTGATACAAAGGGCCCATTCAGTTCCTCTGCCATTTCTACTTCTCCAGCCTCATTTTCTAATAGTTCAATGACCACTTTTGTATTTCTCTTACCTTTCATATATCTAAAACAAATCTTGCAATCTTCTTTTCTATTACAAGCTGCCTTATCTTCATCTTTGATCTTCTCCTCCTTTATTGCTTTTATAGTTGTCCTTTGCTGATTTTTAAAGGCTTCCCAATCCTCTGGCTTCCAACTAATCTTCACCAATTCTATGCTTTTTCTTTTGCTTTCATGCTGTTCCAGATTTCCCTTGTCAGCCACGATTGCTTTGCCCTCCCCTTAGTTTGTTTCTTCTTCCTTGGATGAATTTCTGCTGCGCCTCCCAAATTACCCCGAGAGATCCCTACCAATAGTGCCCCAGCGTCTTCCCTGCTCAGCTCTTCTTCCAATTAACTCTAGTCAGCTCCTGTCAATGTAGTTACTATTATGTCTGTGTCAAGTTTCTATCTCTTAATCTTTTATTAAGCAGAAGAAGGAGGCTTATGTGTTGATGAGGCAAGATGGTTCAGATGAGGCGATGGAGAGTTATAGATCAGCTAGGAAGGATTTAAAGAGAGAGCTAAGAAGAGCAAAGAGAGGACATGAGCAGTCTTTAGCAAATAGAATAAAAGAGAATCCTAAAGCTTTCTATAGGTATGTGAGGAATAAAAGGATGACTAGGGTAGAAATAGGGCCAGTCAAAGACAGAAGTGAGAAGTTGAGTGTGGACCCTGTGGAGATCGGAGAGGTGCTAAACGAACATTTCTCATTGGTTTTCACTCACGAAAAGGAGAATATTGTAGAGGAGAAGGATGAGGTATGAGATATTAGACTAGAAATAATCGAGGTTAGTTACGAACAGGTGTTATCAATTCTAGAAGGAGTGAAAGTAGACAAGTCCCCTGGGCTGGATGGGAGTTATCCGAGGATTCTCTGGGAAGCGAGGGAGGAGATAGCAGAGTCTTTGGCTTCGATATTTGAGTCATCATTGTCTACAGGTTTAGTACCTGAGGACTGGAGGATTGCAAATGTTGTGCCCTTGTTCAAGAAGGGTAGTAGAGATGACCCAGGTAATTATAGACCAGTGAGCCTTACTTCTGTTGTAGGAAAAGTTTGGAAAGGATTATTAGAGATAAGATTTATAATCATCTCGCAAGCAACAATTTGATTTCAGATAGTCAACATGGTTTCGCCAAGGGCAGGTTGTGTCTCACAATCCTCATTGAGCTTTTTGAGAAGGTGACCAAGCATGTAGATGAGGGTAGGGCAGTTGACGTGGTACACATGGACTTCAGTAAAGCCTTTGATAAGGTTCCACATGGTAGACTGTTGGAGAAAATGCAGAGGCATGGGATTGAGGGTGATTTAGCAGTTTGGATTAGAAACTGGCTTTCTGAAAGAAGGCAGCGAGTAGTGGTTGATGGAAAATATTCAGCCTGGAGTCCGGTTACTAGTGGTGCGCCACAAGGATCTGTTTTGGGACCACTGCTGTTTGTCATTTCTATAAATGACTTAGATGAAGGCATAGATGGATGGATTAGTAAATTTGTAGATGACACTAAAGTCGGTGGAGTAGTGGGCAGTTTGGAAGAATGTTACAGGTTGCAGGGGGACTTGGATAAACTGCAGAATTGGGCTGAGAGGTAGCAAATAGAGTTTAATGCAGCTAAATGTGAGGTGATGCACTTTGGGAAGAATAACAGGAAGGCAGAGTACTGAGAGAAAGTGAGGACTGAAGATGCTGGAGATCAGAGCTGAAAAATATGTTGCTGGAAAAGCGCAGCAGGTCAGGCAGCATCAAAGGAGCAGGAGAATCGACATTTCGGGCATAAGCACTTCTTCAGGCAGAGTACTGAGTCAATGGAAAGATTCTTGGTAGTGTGGATGTGCAGAAGGATCTTGGAGTCCATGT
>NW_025214779.1:8483-23799 GCF_004010195.1 Chiloscyllium plagiosum | reverse complement strand
TGCCTGCTCTCCCCACCAAACCACCACAGATACCGGGGGACCTCGGGCTGCCTGCTCTCCACACCACGCCACCGCAGATACCGAGGGGCCTCGGGCTGCCTGCTCTCCCCACCGCACCACCGCAAATACCGAGGGACCTCGGGCTGCCTGCTCTTCCCACCAAACCAGCGCAGATACCGGGGGACCTCAGGCTGCCTGCTCTCCCACCAAATCACCACAGATACCGGGGGACCTCAGCCTGCCTGCTCTCCCCACCAAATCACCACAGATACCGGGACACCATGGGCTGCCAGCTCTCCCCACCACACCAGATACTGGAGGACCTCAGGCTGCCAGCTCTCCCCACCAAATCACCGCAAATACCGGGGGACCTCAGCCTGCCTGCTCTCCCCACCAAACCACCACAGATACCGGGGGACCTCAGCCTGCCTGCTCTCCCCACCACACCACCACAGATACTGGGGGACCTCGGGCTGCCTGCTCACCCCACCATACCACCGCGAATACCGGGGGACCTCAGGCTGCCTGCTCACCCCAACAAACTACCGCAAATACCGGGGGACCTCAGGCTACCTGCTCTCCCCACCAAACCACTGCAGATACTGGGGGATCTTGGCCTGCCTGCTCTCCACAGCACATCACCGCAGATACCAGGGGACCTCAGGCTGCCTGCTTTCCCCTCCACACCACCGCAGATACCGGGGGACCTCGGGCTGCCTGTTCTTCCCACCGCACCACCGCAGATGCCGGGGGACCTCAGGTTGCCTGCTCTCCCCAAAAAACTACCGCAAGTACCGGGGGACCTCAGTCTGCCTGCTCTCCCCAACAAACTACCGCAGATACCGGCAGACCTCAGGCTGCCTGCTCTCCCCACCACACCACCGCAGATACTTGGAGACCTCGGGCTGCCTGCTCTCCCCACCAAATCACCACAGATACTGGGACACCATGGGTTGCCAGCTCTCCCCACCACACCACACCAGATACTGGAGGACCTCAGGCTGCCAGCTCTCCCCACCAAATTACCGTGAGTACCGGGGGACCTCAGGCTGCCTGCTCTCCGCAACAAACTACCACAGATACCGGGGGACCTCAGGCTGCCTGCTCTCCCCACCACACCACCACAGATACCGGGGGACCTCGGGCTGCCTGCTCTCCACACCACGCCACCGCAGATACCGAGGGGCCTCGGGCTGCCTGCTCTCCCCACCGCACCACTGCAAATACCGAGGGACCTCGGGCTGCCTGCTCTTCCCACCAAACCAGCGCAGATACCGGGGGACCTCAGGCTGCCTGCTCTCCCCACCAAATCACCGCAGATACCAGGGGACCTCAGGCTGCCTGCGCTCCCCACCACACCACCACAGATACCGGGGGACCTCGGGCTGCCTGCTCTCCTCACTAAACCACTGCAGATACCGGGGGACCTCGGGCTGCCTGCTCTCCCCACCGCACCACCGCAGATGCCGGGGGACCTCAGGTTGCCTGCTCTCCCCAAAAAACTACCGCAAGTACCGGGGGACCTCAGTCTGCCTGCTCTCCCCAACAAACTACCGCAGATACCGGGGGACCTCAGGCTGCCTGCTCTCCCCACCAAACCACCGCAGATACCGGGACACAATGGGCTGCCTGCTCTCCCCACCAAACCACCACAGATACAGGGGCACCTCAGACCGCCGGCTCTTCCCACCAAATCACCACAGATACCGGGGGAACTCGGGCTGCCTGCTCTCCCCACCACACCACCGCAAATACCGAGGGACCTCGGGCTGCCTACTCTCCCCACCAAACCACCACAGATACCGAGACACCATGGGCTGCCTGCTCTCCACAGCACACCACCGCAGATACCGGGGGACCTCAGGCTGCCTGCTCTCCCCAACAAACTACCACGAGTACCGTGGCACCTAGGGCTGCCTGCTCTCCTCACCACACCATCGCTGATACCGGGGGACCTCAGGCTGCCTGCTCTCCCCACCACACCACCGCAGATACCAAAGGACCTCGGGCTGCCTGCTCTCCCCCCCGCACAACCGCAGATACCGAGGGACCTTGGGCTGCCTGCTCTCCCCACCAAATCACCACAGATACCGGGACACCATAGTCTGCCAGCTCTCCCAACCACACCACACCAGATACTGGAGGACCTCAAGCTGCCAGCTCTCCCCACCAAACCACCGCAAATACCTGGGGACCTCAGAGTGCCTGCTCTTCCCACCAAACCACCACAGATACCGGGGGACCTCAGCCTGCCTGCTCTCCCCACAACACCACCACTGACACCGGGGGACCTCGGGCTGCCTGCACTCCCCACCACTCCACCGCAGATATCGAGGGACCTCGGGCTGCCTGCTCTCCCCACCGCACCACCGCAGATACCGGGGTACCTCAGGCTGCCTGCTCATCCCACCAAACCACCGCGAATACTGGGGGAACTCAGACTGCCTGATCTCCCCACCTCACCACCGCAGATACCGGGACACAATGGGCTGCCTGCTCTCCCCACCACACCACCACAGATACCGGGGTACCTCAGGATGCCTGGTCACCCCAACAAACTACCGCGAATACCAGGGGACCTTGGGCTGCCTGCTCACCCCACAAAACCACCGCGAATACTGGGGGACCTCAGACTGCCTGATCTCCCTACCACACCACCGTAGACACCGGGAGACCTCGGGCTGCCTGCTCTCCCCACCACACCACCGCAGATACCAGGGGATTTCGAGCTGCCTGCTCTCCCCACCAAACCACCGCGAATACTGGGGGACCTCAGACTGCCTGATCTCCCTACCACACCACCGTAGATACCGGGAGACTTCGGGCTGCCTGCTCTCCCCACCACACCACCGCAGATACCGGGGGACCTCGGGCTGCCTGCTCTCCCCACCACACCACCGCAGATACCGGGGGACCTCGGGCTGGCTGCTCTCCCCACCACACCACCGCAGATACCGGGGGACCTTGGGCTGCCTGCTCTCCCCACCACACCACCGCAAATACCGGGGGATCTCAGCCTGCCTGCTCTCCCCACCGCACTACCGCAAATACCGGGGGAGGAGAACAAAACTGTGTACAATATTCCCGGTGTGATCTCACTTCGGCCCTGTATACTTGTAGCAGGACTTCCCTGCTCTTGTACTCAAGTGCTCTTGCTATGAAGGCCCGCTTACCACACAGAGACATAAAAACTGCAGATGCTGGAATCCAAGGTAGACAAACAGGAGGCTGGAAGAACACAGCAGGCCAGGCAGCTTCAGGAGGTGGAGACATCAACGTTTAGGATGTAAACCTCCTTTAGGACCTTCTTTACCACCTTCTGCAGCTGCAATGCTTACCTTCAATGACTGATGCACAGGAAGACCCAGGTCTCATTGCAGTTTCCCCTCCCACAGTCTAAAGATGCCCAGGTTACATGGATCAGCCATGCTAAATTGCCCTGTAGTGTGGGCACTACATGTGGGCATGTACCACATGGTAAATGTGGGCTTACAGTGATGGGGTGGGTGGGGGGCTAAGTCTGGGTGGGAGGTTCAGTGCAGACTTGATGGGCCAATAGCTTCTTTCCACATTGTCAGGATTCTCTGAAAAGTCAGAGGGATTAATCTTATTCTAGGTACTTTTAATTAACGTGCTCAGATGGGTTATGACACACTTCTAAAGCAGGTGGGACTTGAACCCCAGGCCTCCTGCCTCAGAGATAGGGATATTACCATTGTACCACAGGGGCCTTTAAAAGCTACCCAAACTCCTGGCTAACTATAAAACTGATTACCCGTCCACGACTCCCTTCCTGATGCCACCCAATATGAGCTGATGACCCTTCTACACCCAACACACTCCTGTGACTCTAACCTGACCGAATCTCAGCACCCAACTCCCTAAGAACAGACCCAACTTTCCCCCAATCTACTGTAGATCTCCAACCACCTACCCACCTTATCACCCCTCGCCACCTTACTCACTTACCTGCCTACCATTCCACTCCCCACTAGTCTGTCACCATTCTCCCATCCTCCCACCCACATTTGTCACCCTAAATCCCACCAGCCTCACCCACCAGCCTCCCTACGGTGTCCCCTTTACCTTACACATTCACTTTCCTCCATAGCTTTTCAATGTTGCTTTGGGACATTTAAATTATTCAGTGACAGAATCATAGAATAGAATCACTAATGTGGAAAAAGGCCCTTTGGCCCAACAAGTTCACACTGACCCTCTGAAGAGTATCCCACCCAGACCTATTCCCCTACCCATATATTTAGCCCAGACTAATGCACCTAACCTACACATCCCTGAACACAATGGCCAATTCACCTAACCTGCACATCTTTGGACTGTGGGAGGAAACCCACGCAGACACAGGGAGAATGTGCAAACTCCACACAGACAATGGATGAGCCAGGAATTGAACCCAGGTCCCTGGCGCTGTGAGGCAGCAGTGCTAACCACTGTGCCACCGATTCAGATGGATTGAAATCACACTGCAGATTTATGGAGCTTGCAGCATTGGCAGTAAGGCCCGAGATATGAAGAATTGAAGCAGGATAAGAAAATAAGGTCTTGAGGAGCAATCCTGATGGTGATTTCTGCTGTCAGACGATGAGTTGTGATCGTCCTGAGGAAGGGTCAGTGGACCTGAAACATTAACTCTGATTTCTCTCACAGACCTGCTGAGATTTTCCAGCAATTTTTGTTTTTAATTCAGTTTCCCAGTAATCCAGTTTCAGTTTTAAGTCATGTTTTAAATCAGTTAATGGCGAACAGTGTTGAAACTGGTCTTGTACTGTATGGGAGTCTCCCTGCAGTTCCAATGAAAAGTAAGTTCATTTTACAGGGTCATAGAGTCATAGAATTATAGAGTCATACTGCATGGAAACAGAGCCTTCAGTCCAACAACTCCATTGCGACCATGGTCTCAACCTAAGTTGGTCCCACCTGCCTGTATTTGGCCCATATCCCTCCAAATCTTTCCAGTTCATGTAATTATTTAAATGCCTTTTCCATATTTAACGGTACCTGCATCCACCACTTCTTCTGGCAACTCCTTCCACACATGAACCACACTCTGTTAAAAAAAAAGCTGCCCCTCATGTCCTTCTTAAATCTTTCTCCTCTCACCTTAAAAACATGCCCCTGGTCTCGAACTCCCCCTCCCTAGGAAAAGACCCTTGTCATTCACATCATCTATGCCCCTCATGAAGTCATGAACCTCGATAAGCTCACTCTTCAACCTCCAGTGAGACATTTCCCGGCCCTTTCCAGTCCATTTGGTTTTCTCACAGCCTTGTGACAGTCTCCAGCTGAACCAATTTCTACCACTCAGTATTAAAGATAAAAAACCGAAAAGATCTGTTTCTGGTTTATTCGTTTATGACTGAATTCAGCAAGTCCTTACCAATTGTTATATAGGATACCTTCTTTTGTCATTTTAATATTAACACTCCACCCAACTTTGTAAAACAAAGGTCTGTAAGTTGAAACATTCACACCTGGATGAGTTTTATGCAAGCATGTTAATGATCACATTTGATAGTTGAGTAATCTTCCCCAATAATTTGTACATATTATTTCCTCATACCTTCTCGGAGCGAGCGTGCAAGCTATGCGAGATTTCTTTTACATGATTAAGGTGCTAGGAGACATGAATTAAATGAATTATCTATTCCATCCATCAGGGAATCATTGTCAGCTATCACATTTCCTGTGTTGTAATACTTTGTGGTTCCAAAATGGGTTCTTGTTTAAATTCATAGGTGTGTCATCTGAGAAAGAAGTTAAAAGCAGGAAATTACAAAGTTGCGGTTTTGAATTTATTTTGTTTCAGAAAGGTGGAACAGGGCCAAAAAAACAATGATTTTAAAGTGAAATGTGCAACAACAAAGCTGGAAAGATAATTGCTTTTAATAACATTGAGACTTTGTCTTTCATAAGTCATTGTTTAAATTCGTTTGTGGGATGTGGGTATTGCTGGCTATTGCCCATCCCTAGTTGTGCTTATGAAGGTGATGGAGATGTCTTCTTGAATTGTAGCAGTCCACCTGCTGTGGGTTAAAACCACAATGCCATTTAGGGAGGGAATTCAGGATTTTGGCTCAGCGACAGTGAAGGCACAGCGATATATTTCCAAGTCAGGGTGGGAAGTGACGTGGAGGGAACTTGAAGGTGATGGTATCCCCATATATTTGCTGGCCTGTCCTTTTAGATAGAAGTGGTTGTTGGTTTGGAAAGCGTTGTCTGAGGATATTTGGTGAATTCCTGCAGTGCATTGTGTAGATAGTACACACTGCTGCTACTGAGCAATGATGGTGGAGGGGAGTAGACGTTTGTGGATGTGGTAGCAATGAAATGGGCTGCTTTGTCCTGGATGGTGTCAATCTTTCTGAGTGTTGTTGAAGCTGCACCCATCCAGGCAAGTGGGGAGTTATCCATCTGAGCCCTGAATCATGCCTTACAGACTTTGGAGAGTAAGGTAGTCAGGAGTCACATGACAGATTGGCACTCAAATGAGACAGAGCTGAAAATGTGTTGCTGGAGAAGCGCAGCAGGTCAGGCAGCATCCAGGGAACAGGAGAATCGACGTTTCGGGCATAAGCCCTTCTTCAGGAGGGCTTATGCCCGAAACGTCGATTCTCCTGTTCCCTGGATGCTGCCTGACCTGCTGCGCTTCTCCAGCAACACATTTTCAGCTCTGTCTCATTTGAGTGCCAATCTGTCATGTGACTCCTGACTACCTTACTCTCCAAAGTCTGTAAGGCATGATTCAGGGCTCAGATGGATAACTCCCCACTTGCCTGGATGGGTGCAGCTTCAACAACACTCAGAAAGATTGACACCATCCAGGACAAAGCAGCCCATTTCATTGCTACCACATCCACAAACGTCTTGCCTGCTCTCCCCACCGCACTACCGCAAATACCGGGGGATCTCAGCCTGCCTGCTCTCCCCACCACATCACCGCAGATACCAGTGGATCTCGGGCTGCCTGCTCTCCCCACCACACCACCGCAGATACCGGGGGACCTCAGGCTGCCTGCTCTCCCCAACAAACTACCGCGAGTACCGGGGGTCTCCAGGCTGCCTGCTCTCCCCACCAAATCACCACAGATACCGGGACACCATGGGCTGCCTGCACTCCCAACCAAACCACCGCAAATAACGGGGGACCTCAGACTGCCTGCTCTCCACACCAAACCACCACAGATACCGGTGGACCTCAGACTGCCTGATCACCCCACCACACCACCGCAGATACCGGGGGATCTTGGGCTGCCTGATCTCCCCACCACACCACCACAGATACCGGGGGACCTCAGCCTGCCTGCTCTCCCCACCACACAACCACAGATACCGGGGGACCTCAGGCTGCCTACTATCCACACCAAACCACTGCAGATACCGGGGCACCTCGGGCTGCCTGCTCTCCTCACCACACCATCGCAGATACCGGGGGACCTTGGGCTGCCTGCTCTCCCCACCACACCACCACAGATACCGGGGGACCTCAGGCTGCCTGCTCTCCCCACCAAACCACCACAGATACTGGGACACCATGGGCTGCCAGCTCTCCCCACCAAACCACCGCAAATAACGGGGGACCTCAGGCTGCCTGCTCTCACCTCCAAACCACCGCAGTTACAGGGGGACCTCGGGCTGCCTGCTCTCCCCACCAAACCACCGCGAATACCGGGGGACCTCGGGCTGCCTGCTCTCCCCAACAAACTACTGCGAGTACCGGGGGACCTTGGGCTGCCTGCTACCCCCACCAAACCACCGCGAATACTGGGGGTCCTCAGAGTGCCTGCTCTTCCCACCACACCACCACAGATACCGGGGGACCTCAGAATGCCTGCTCCCCCCACCAAACCACCTCAGATACCGGGGGACCTCAGGATGCCTGCTCCCCCCACCACACCACCACAGATACCGGGGGACCTCAGGATGCCTGCTCCCCCCACCAAACCACCACAGATACCGGGGGACCTCAGGCTGCCTGCGCTCCCCACCACACCACCACAGATACTGGGGGACCTCAGGCTGCCTGCTCTCCCCACCAAACCACCGCAGTTGCCAGGGGACCTCAGGCTGCCTGCTCTTCCCACCAAACCACCGCAGTTACCGGGGGACCTCGGGCTGCCTGCTCTCCCCACCACACCACCACAGATACCGGGGGATCTCGGACTGCCTGCTCTCCCCACCACACCACCGCAAATACCGGGGGATCTCAGCCTGCCTGCTCTCCCCACTGCACTACCGCAAATACCGGGGAACCTCGGGCTGCCTGCTCTCCCCACCACACCACCGTAAATACCGGGGGATCTCGGCCTGCCTGCTCTCCCCACCGCACCACCGCAAATACCGGGGGACCTCGGGCTGCCTGCTCTCCCCAACAAACTACCGCAGATACCGGGGGACCTCAGGCTGCCTGCGCTCCCCACCACACCACCGCAGATACCGGGGGACCTCGGGGGCTGCCTGCTCTTCCCACCACACCACCACAGATACCGGGGGACCTCAGGCTGCCTGCGCTCCCCACCACACCACCACAGATACTGGGGGACCTCAGGCTGCCTGCTCTCTCCACCAAACCACCGCAGTTACCGGGGGACCTCGGGCTGCCTGCTCTCCCCACCACACCACACCACCACAAATACCGGGGGACCTGAGGCTGCCTGCTCTCCCCACCAAACCACCGCAGTTACCAGGGGACCTCAGGCTGCCTGCTCTTCCCACCAAACCACCGCAGTTACCGGGGGACCTCGGGCTGCCTGCTCTCCCCACCACACTACCGCAGATACCGGGGGATCTCGGGCTGCCTGCTCTCCCCACCACACCACCGCAAATACCGGGGGATCTCAGCCTGCCTGCTCTCCCCACCTAACTACCGCAAATACCTTGGGATCTCAGCCTGCCTGCTCTCCCCGCCACACCACCGCAAATACCTGGGGAATCTCAGCGTGCCTGCTCTCCCCACCGCACTACCGCAAATACCGGGGAACCTCGGGCTGCCTGCTCTCCCCACCACACCACCGCAAATACCGGGGGATCTCAGCCTGCCTGCTCTCCCCACCGCACTACCGCAAATACCGGGGGATCTCAGGCTGCCTGCTCTCCCCACCAAACCACCGCGAGTACCGGGGCACCTCGGGCTGCCTGCTCTCCCCAACAAACTACCGCAGATACCGGGGGACCTCAGGCTGCCTGCTCTCCCCACCACACCACGGCAGATACTGGGGGATCTCGGCCTGCCTGCTCTCCCCACCAAACCACCGCAGATACCAGGAGACCACAGGCTGCCTGCTCTCCCCACCACACCACGGCAGATACTGGGGGATCTCGGCCTGCCTGCTCTCCCCACCAAACCACCACAGATACCAGGAGACCACAGGCTGCCTGCGCTCCCCAACAAACTACCGCAGATGCCGGGGGCCCTCAGGCTGCCTGCTCTCCCCACCACACCACCGCAGATACCGGGACACCATGGGCTGCCAGCTCTCCCCACCACACCACACCAGATACTGGAGGACCTCAGGCTGCCAGCTCTCCCCACCAAACCACCGCAAATACCGGGGGACCTCAAAGTGCCTGCTCTCCCCACCAAACCACCACAGATACCGGGGGACCTCAGGCTGCCTGTTCTCCACATCACACCACCGCAAATACCAGGGGACACCATGGGCTGCCTGCTCTCCCCACCACACCATCGCAGATACCGGGGAGACCTCTTTCTCTGCCGTGTTGGGCACCATCTCCAACGACCAAAGTCTCGAATTCTCGACCAGGTACCCCCACTCCAGCTACACTCCTGAACTCCAATAACGCAGTAAAGTCATTATTGCTGCTGCCTTCACAACTGAGCTCTCTCCAGACGGTAAGTAAATTGGAAAAAAACCTGGGAAACCTTCCAGCTTGTCCTGGCTCTCTCAATGATTTCTCTCTCTCTCTTTGCGTCTCCCGTCAGGAACAGAGCCTGCTCCAGGATCCTTATGAGGCAGCGTGGTTGCTTTGAAAGCATTTAAAGGATCTAATCGCTAGGCGAAAGTGAGGACTGCAGATAATGGAGATTAGGTCCGACAGTGTGGTGCTGGAAAAGCACAGCAGGTCAGGCAGCATCCGTGGAGCAGGAGAATCGACTTTTCGGGCATCAGGAGGCCTAATGAAGAGTTTTTGCCCGAGATGTTGATGTTCCCGCTCCCTGAATGCTGCGTGACCTGCTGTGCTTTTCCAGCACCACACTCTTGGATTGAAACCCTAGACAGTCCACATGGGAAGATGTCACGTGCTGACATGTGATGGGATTCAAACACCATTGTGATGCACTAAAGGTTTCCTGTGATTAGTATGAAGCTGAACACATGGGTGTATTGTCAACCCTTCACGCCTGGTGGAAATAAAACAAGGAGTATGCCAAAAATGGTGGGCAAAGATCTCTAACTTTAACTCAACATCATATTGCTGATGTCACTTACAAGGTAAACCAAGGCACTAATACAGGATTCACCAGGTTTGGACTGAGCTGTCGGAGCAGTGCCCCATATGCACTTTTGACCTCACCAGTTTGAAGAGGGAAAGGGTGGCAACTGGAATGATTCTTAAGAGCTCTTGTTCCAACTTCAACGCACACTCTAGTTTTCACACTTATAACTCTGCTTCCTCTCATAGCAAGAGCAAGCTAACAACTCCAGAAAGCCAGCCATGGGTGAAGTCACAGCCCTGGGCCGCCCTATAGGAGGAAGCCTTGGAGATTGGCAGAGTGGGCAGCTATACAAGGTGCTGGCAATGGGGATCTGGCAGTTGTTCAGAAACTTGGATCGGGATTTTACCAGCAGTGTGGCACTCCTGACATTGGAAGCAGAGCTGCACACCACTTCTGCTTTCCTTTTTCCATTTTCACATTGTATAATTAAAGTTCTAAGTGGTAACTGTGTGCATGTGAAATGTGTTTGGTTCAGTGGGAAAACCCTTGACTGATGAATCCACCAACAGCTGGCAATGCTGCTTCTATGGGTCACCTGTTAAAGAGCTTCCTTTATTTCCATTATTGTAAAAGAAACTGCTTGCTAGTACTGTTTTTATTGTTTATTCAACCTTCATGTTGGTATACTTGTCACTCTGTGGAGCATGTCTGAGCTTGCAAGCTCAGCTGACCCTCGTTTCTATGCATTGTAAATTACATCTTATCTGACCTCATTTGCATAATTGAATATGTACTTTTTGTGACAAAGCCCAAAGGTTCAGTGCCGAAAGTCCTAATGAGTGTTCGTGGCGTACCTTCCCAAACTCACTTCCTGATCCATCCGATTTCTATTCCCTCTTGCCATGTGCTAGTCTAACTCACCACACCGCAGAGAGCCGCTGACTCACCAGCATCCCTGAAAGGCCGCTGTGTACCCAAGCAAGTGTTGATAACGCCCCTCCCTCGGTCTCTAAACCAATCCCAACCCACCATTGCCAAAGTCCTGTACAGCTCTCACAGTGCCAGTCTCCAAGGCTTTTTCCTGACCCCAAGTTGGGTGATCTCTGGCTGCAGCTCTCTCCCAGCCACTCCCAGCAGCCACAGAGGCATTCTGCTTGTAACACAGCTAGAATAGTTGACACTTCTTCAGACATACAGCCCTGTTCCCTCACCCTAGTGCTCGTTTCACCACCACAGCACACACACCACCTGTCCCTACCTGCAGCCATTTAAACACCCTCTAAATCAGTGCTGCCCTGTCCTCAATGGCCACTGTAAACCTGAAGCTTGTCATTGTCCTGAATGGGAACATCCCACACAGACAAGCAATCGGACACATATAAACGCAAATAGCAGCTTTTATTAACAGGTAAAAGGGAATTGACAAGATGCTAACGGAGGATGAACTTTGCCCACACAGGGGCACCTGGATTGGAGCATCATAAGAAAGGTAAAGTTGCCCGTAGTCTCACCACACCATACAGCTGCTCTCTCATTACAGAGAAACGATTGGTTACGGCACCACACCTCAGGTGAATAGGGAGGTTGAGAAGGACAGCACTTCACGGTAACCTCAGCTGGCTTGTGAACTGAACCCACACTGTTGGCATCATGCTGCATCACTCTGGCCAACTGAGGTAACTGACTCCCCCTCCACTCATGAGTAAAAGATATCACAGTTTTTGCTGCATTCAGCTCTCTTCTATAGGATGCAGATGTAAATGAGGTTCTGTCCAAGTCAGCTCTGTCCTGGACAATGAAAGCTTCCTCCTCCCCAGTGCCCTTGTGTTCCTCCTCAGAAGATTGCTCCCATTCCCCAGTTCCTCCATATTCAGCAGATGGCCTTGTTGCCTCCTCCAATCGTGCAGAGTACAGATACCATGTAGCACACGCTGTCTGGGCTACACTAGAGGGCGCCCGACATCAGTCCAAGCAGTGGAACCACATCTCGAACAGAAGCATCATCTGCTTGACCACTGCCTGGGCAATACTGTGTCTGCATTCTACATCAGCAAAGGTGTAAACACACAGTCACTGCTTCCCTTTATCCAGAACAAAGAAATCCAATAAATCGTATTTCCTTCCCACAAATCCATGTTTGACTTTGATTATCCTGATTTTTTTATTCTAAATGTTTTGTCGTAATATCTTTATTGATAGTTTCTAGCATCTTCTGTTAAGCTAACTGGCCTGTAGCTTGTTGCTTCCTGTCTCCCTAGTGTTTCAAATAAAGGAGTTACATGCACTATTTTCCAACCTAATGCAGCCTACCCCAGATCTCAGAATTTGGGAAAATTAAAACCAACGGATTAACTAATTTAACTAGATTAACTAGTTTAACTAGATTAACTAGAAGAAGTACTAGTTACTTCTTCTTATACCCTGGGATGAGGTCGATCACAACCTGGGGGCTAGTTAACCCACTACCCTAACAACATTCTCACTCTCACTTCCCTGGTGATTGTAGTTTTCTTGAGTTTGTTCTTTTCTATTTCCTGATGTATAGCTTTTTCTGGAATGTTTCTGATATCATCTCTTGTGAAGATCAATGTAAAATACCTCTTCATTTCATTCCCATCTCCTTATTTTCCATAATTAATTGCCCAGTTTCACTCTCTGTGCAACCAATCTTGTTATATTCCTTCTAAAATATCATTCAAACTTCTTACATCATTTCTAGCTAGCTTTATCTCAGATCCCAATTTTTCTCCTCCAATTTTATTCTTTATTTCATATTTTACCCAAACATTTTAACTGTCTTTCCTTTAAATTTAGAATGTATTAATTTTGTGTAATCTGAAATTACCTTAACGCTGTGCCCTATGGTCCTCTCACAAATGGAAACACATTGCTCCCATCTCCTGGACCCAGACTCCTTATGATTTTGTATACCTTCGTCAAATGTCCTCTCAGTCTTTCACTCTCCCCCAACCCTTCTCTTCTCCTGCAAGACCAACGAGAAGTAACTAAGGGGAGAATAGATCATTGAGGAAGCAGGAGCGTTGAGAAAATAACAACCTGAAAAGCATAGTAAAAGGGAGAGAGAGGAGGGTGAGTGAGCAGAATCATGATGGAGAGGGGCAAGAGGTATTGGCAATTAAAGGAAGAGGCACCAGTGGGCTCAGCACAGGTAGAATGGCAGTAGCAGGGAGGGGGAGCAGGAGCACAGGGAGAGGGATGAGCAGGAGAACAAATTGAGTAAATAGGAGCCTGATGAGATTGGAGCAGGAGCCCAGTGAGGTGGTATTTGGAGCAAGGGACTTAGTATGTTGGGGGAGATGTGGGAATAGGAGCACAGTTTATCAGGGGCTGGGAATATATCATGGAAGGAGGTGATAGACACATGTGGGTGAAATATGGCTATGCCAGTATTGACCTCTGTTAGAACCAGGTAACCATTTAGCCAGATGTTTATTTTGATTGATTCTGATTTGGGCATTGCTAAGCAATTTAACTGTACCAAACCAGATGTAGGTGTATTTTCCAGGCTACCGGTCTATGAATTCTCTTACTCAGTTTAGGTCCAGTGGGACTCTGTTACTGTCTCGAGTCTGCATACTGGCAGCAACTACAATGGCTTGCTGGCCTGGATCCTGAAGAAAATGTTAACTGTTTGGCTGAGGCTTGGCTTTGTTTTGGGGTTTTGCTGTGGGCTGACCTAGGATCCCACTGTTCAGGGTATGTCCTGAGTGAGGCTGTGCAATTCCTTCACTCAAGTGATCTTCCCCAAGCTCAGTTGTACTGGCAAGGGTACGCACTTCCATCAGAATATCCTGCAACTCAATGCTACATTTCCAGCATTTTCTGATGAAATATTCAGTTGTAGTTTAAAGTACAGTTGGGCTTCTGTTAGTGGGTGTATTTGCATGGTGGCATCATTAACCTACATACCAAACAGTCTCTCAGTAAGGGTTAAAACAAAGGCACATACCAGTTATCTTAACCAAGTCAAAATTCCCAATAAGGATCCCCTGGGTTCTCAAATTACTAAATAAAACCAATGGCATCTCAGAATTACAGGAGGCTTGGGACAGTAGTATTTTTTAACTAAATCCATCAACTCTTGAAAGCTTTTAGTATCTGGTGCCTCAGGGAAAGTTAGGCTCCAAATAATCAAAAAATGCTGCGGGTCCACCAGCTGTTCAGAGAATTACTCACTGCTTTTGGTCTGTCCCAGTGTCATCTGCTGGGAAAAACATAACATGTTGTTTCCAAACACTGGGCCGAGACTTTGATGGTAGGGTCGAACAAGTCACGTTTCCCAAACAACAGCATGATACCAGAAATCCTAACCCCAATTTAAAGATGGCTGTTGTGAGTGAATCTCTTCAAGAGTGTGTCTTTCTCCCATCACCACTGAACTATCGCCACAGAGGCCGGTATCCTGTCACCAATTCACCCTTTACTTACAGGTAGATAGTCCTCAACCCTGATCCCGCTTTCTCAGAGCCAGCTCCGAGATTGAATAGGAGCTCGGACACCCCTGGTTATTTATTTATTTCTTTTTTTTGTTCCCCCACACTACCGCCTAACAGCGGTAGTGCTTATTTTTCCCCAGCACCCACCCATGTCGTGTGTGTGCAGGTGAAGGACACAGTGAAAAACATTAAGTGTGTACATATTTATTTATATTCCACCACCAGGAAGAAAGGAAAACCCTAAGTACACTCCTGTTTAAATCTGTCAGCCAGCACTCCCTGACTGGACAAGGTTTATAGCCCCAGTCGAGGAACTCATATTCTATAAAGTCCACCAAGCTGACTTGCTTACAATCATTACAGCTGAGGTCATTGTGTAGCAACACATTGGGGTGAGGGGGGGGCACGGAGATAATGAGTTTGAGAATAGTGGGGGCATTAC
>NW_025214779.1:0-1637 GCF_004010195.1 Chiloscyllium plagiosum | reverse complement strand
TTGGGTAAAAAGGAAGGAAGAAAAAGCAAGGTAACTCCTTTTGAGATTACCTGTGCCATTGGAGGAAACTAGCTGTCCCACTGTGATTTTTGTAGCTGGTCCTCCTCTCCTCCGAAACCTGAGTGCTCTCATCTCTTTGCTACCCTTCCCCAACACCCCACATGCCCCAGGGATTACCTGAACCACAATCATCAAAACCTAAAGACTCATCCATGACTGCAGGGTTCATGGTCCTTCTCCTCTGGACTGGTTGTGGTGTCAGTGTCATTCCCCTCCCCACCCCCCCCTCAGCCGAAGCAAAACACTCAAAGACACAGTATGGTTTTACCTCCTTCATCTTTATTCTGGGCCCTGGAGGAGAAAGAACGATCGCTCATGTGCACAGAGACATGAGTTCTTGGTCTTTTCTCTCGAACCGCAGTTTCTTAGTGAATTATACAGTCACTTTACAGGGAGGAGCATCCAGATAAGGCAACATACATATTGATTGGGTGACCATTACAATCAGCGAGTGTCAATAGTAGAGATTAAGCCATCTGCTGTTACACAATGAATGTTCTTAACCTTGTTAACTAGCTTCATATAATGAATACTTTTCTTCTTGTTAACCGGCCTTACTGAATGCTTCCAAAATTGTGAAATGGCTCTACATAATGACTACTTTTCCACCTTGTTAACCCATTACCCTTGCTTCCAGCACCCATTGTTAACTGTAATTTATTATCTGATCTGAGTCATGCTCAGGTGAACCTTACGTTTCACAAAATGCAAGACTTAACTCTTTCTGTACCTGTTCATTCCTTATACACCTTCTCACCAGCAGCTGTCTCTTCCAAGTTCTGACATTGCTGACACTGTTAAACTGTTGGCCAATCAGATTGGCCATTGCTAATAGGGAGCATTAACTCAGACCGAATTAATTGTCATTTGGAAAATAATGGGTTAAAAAATGACAGAAAAACGGATTCCTTATGGGAAACATGTATTTGATTAATCAATGACATAGCAGATGTTTAAGTAATTGGACTTTAAACATACCCTCAATAAAGTTATTAAAGTTCAATAAACGCATTAGCAAAATTGAAGTCAATTGGATCAATGAGCATGGATATGAAACTGGGAGAAGGAAGCAGCACGTTGGTTGCTATTCAGTCTGAAGGAAAGTATACTGTGGTGACTTTGCTGTCTTTACAGTACAAGAGAACGTAACATCAAAGTACAGAAAATCTAGCTAATTTTAAAATTTGCAGAGAAACTTGGGGGCATGTAAGACATTATTGTACATTTTACAGTAGGCATGAAGCTTTGATATTTAATAAATTGTAAGGAGCTATGCAAAACTCTCAGATTGAAACAGTATGGACCACACAGTATCAACCAAGCACCAAGCATGACACATTGCTCTGACAACATGGCGAGGGGATAGAGAACTGTAGATGCTGGAATCCAAGGTAGACAAAGAGGAGGCTGGAAGAACACAGCAAGCCAGGCAGCATCAGGAGGTGGAGAAGTCAATGTTTTGTGTGTAACCCTTCTTCAGGACTGGGGAGAAGTTTATGGTCAGGACTGAAAAAGGGTTACACCCAAAACGCCAAACTCTCCATCTCCTGATGCTGCCTGGCTTGTTGTGTTCTCCC
>NW_025214778.1:49859-50685 GCF_004010195.1 Chiloscyllium plagiosum | reverse complement strand
TCAGTTTACAGTGCCGTCCCTCCCACCCTTCACCTGGAAACAGCAATAGTTCTTGGACGAGAGGGGATTGCAACAGTGAAAGGCACCTTGAGTTCAGTCAGAACTGAGAATCTTCTTTCTTTACATACAAGACAGAGAAAGGGCTTTGGGGTGAGGACTTCAACTGATGTCAAAATTCCAAAATCTAGCGAAATCTAAGGGGGTGGGGTGGGGGGGAAGAGAGAGAGAGAGAGAGAGGAGGGAGGGAGGGAGGGGTGGTATGTATTCGTCTGAAAATGCCCCCTGCAGGCTCCTCCCGTCTCAGATTTGCCACATTACTTGCAGCTCTCTTCAATTTCCTTGCAGTTCCAGGCTCAACCACTCGGAACCCGGGGAGGGGGGTGGCGGGGGGAGAGAGGCGGGGACCATCGCTGGAGCATGTGATCCCTCCGAAAGCTGGGCGAGAAAATCCGCTCCTCTCTCTCTCCCCCCACCCTCCGGTATCCGCCACTAGCAAAGCCCCGGCTCCTTACGGTACATCACAATGGACGGTGACTGTTGCAATCTTCCCTTGAAGCAGCCTCCACCATCCTCTGTGAAAACTGGAATCAATTGTCTTCGTTTTGCATGCCAGAAATTCCCCGGGATTAAATCCGTGAAACAGGCATTTGACCAGGGGGAAAAAAAACCTACAAACCCGTACAAGCTCCGACTATCCACTGGCTGACCTTTTATCATCAGAACCCACCTTCTTCACCATTCGTCATCCATTATTCCCACTTTCTCCATTCTCCTCCTCTCCCCCGCACCCCACTTCCGACTCCCCCCCCCCCCCCACTTCCCACTC
>NW_025214778.1:12228-20559 GCF_004010195.1 Chiloscyllium plagiosum | reverse complement strand
TGTTATTGAGCAATACAGATACTCCGTTCCAAGTACGGATTATTGATACCTGTCCTTCCATTCTCGAAGGGACATGTCACAGGAAGAACTGTGCTGTCTGAATGAGCGTGGGGGAGTACTACTGCTCCCGGGGAGACAGGGTGACAGTGACAGTGCAAACACGTAACTTCTCAAGCTGTACCTGGTGCTGTTGTTGAAATGAAAATCATTTGATACTTTTGCTCCATAGTGAGGTGTTTACTTATAGCAGGTAGGTCAGGAAGATGCACATTCTACTACCCTTTCCCCACTGGCCCACACCACTGAATACCGGCACTATGCAGGACAATTGCTCTCTGTACACCATTGTCCAATCCTCCTTGGACCCCAGCACTTCCCCATTTGGCACCATTACACGAAATCCTAGAAGGTGTAATGCTGCTCGTTTACAATGTCTCCCCTCACAGTGTAAGGTTCCACTGATTTATCTGCCCATCACTCAATTTAGCAAACTGCATTTCCTGCTCAGAATGTGCTCTCATCGAGACTGTGGAGAGAAAAACAAAGCGGGTGACAAACATGAGTACACATTCGTTCTGTCGGCAAGCAAACTGAGACCCTGAGCTTCCAGGTTCCTGTCACTGCAACATCCCACTGTGTTCCCATGCCTCCATGTCAGTTTGGTGTGCTGCAGAGCTCCCGCATAGCACAGCGCGAGTTGGAAGAGCAGCACGTCATTTCCTACTGAGAGACCGTGCAATCTTCAGTACCCAACATTGAGTTCAATCATTTTAGATCCTGCCCCACCTACACATACCATTCGTTCCAAAGGCGGATCGTTGGGCTCTAAAATCTCTCCCCAGATGCATTAGAACTGCTGATTTTGTTCAGATATTTCTGCTTTTCTTTGGATAATTTTGTTCAGTTCTGATCGCCAGCCTTCAGGAAACGTGTGTTTGCACGGGAGGGTGGTCAGAGGAGATTTACCAAGGTGGTGCCTGAGCTCGACCATTCCCCCAGCGAAGATAAGAGAAAGTGAGGGCTGCAGGTGCTGGAGCTCAGAGTCGACAGTATAGTGCTGGAAGAGCGCAGCACGTCAGACAGTATCTGAGGAGCAGGAGAACTGATGCTTCGGGCACAAGCCACTGCCATTCCATTACCAGCCGATGCCTGGCGGAAGATCGTCTCATATTCCACCTTAGAACCCTACAACCACACGGGATAAATGTGTATTTCAACAGCTTCCTCATTTCATCTCCCCCACATTATCCCAGTCCAAAGCCTCCAACTCGGCACTGCTCTCTGGACCCGGCCATCAATCCCCCTCTCAACTACCACCTTCTCCCTCACCTTCATCCACCTATCGCTTTCTCAGCTACCTGACCATCTGAGACCGGAGAAATCTGAGAGAGGAATTGATTAACGTGCACAGAAAGGGGATAGATGTGTGTGACAGGAATAAAATTCTAATGGGTAGAGTTAATAACCAGGGATATAGATAAAACGCTAGAGAGAGGCCATTCAGAGAAGATTTAGGAAGAACGTTTGCACCCTGAGAGTGTTGTTTGTCTGGAACTCACTGTGTGAACGTGTGGTAAATCTAACAGTCATCCAAATACTTCAGGAGTATTTATCCGAACACTTGAGGAGCTAGAGCATGTACGGATAAGTACCAGGTACTGGAAAGTGGGGCGAGGATAAATAGATGTTTGATGAAAGACTTGAACACTGTAACGTTGGGTGCAGTAAAATGTAGGCTATCTCACCTCTGTGGCACAATGAAAGTCGTGTTGGACTTCGACTGCATTGTTAAGATTGTGATTCAATGTTTGTGGGTTTGACTCCCAGCAGAATCGGAGCTTCGTTCAGATTTCAGCTGAATCAATGATTGTTCTGCTGATTCGTCGTCAGTTTCCATCGTCTAGAGTTCTCGTCCCCGCTACTGACCAGAGAAGATTCCTCACATTCTTTTTCGTGAGTTTTGAGGGAATCGCATCATTTGAAACATGATCAGTCCAGAATACGCTGCTCATTCACAAAACCAACTGCTGAAGCCCACTGTCTCTAAACACATTTCCCTCCCATAGTTGCACAGAGTGTTTCGGTTTATTCAGTGTCTTTTCGCCTTTGGGCGACAGGTTGATGTGGATGGGCTGGGCAAAGACATTGACGTGTTCGGTCAGCCATAATGATATCAAATGGCGGGGTAGCGCTTACGGGTGAAATGGCCCCCTTCCATTCCTCTCTGTCTGTGCTGTTTCTCACAGAGGGTTTTAAACAATAACATGATGAGGACCCTGTGAATCTACACCACGGAATACCAAGGACCTCCCCTTTATCCCACCGCTCTCACAGCTGGAATACACAGCTCCTGTTGCAGCTTTACTTCAGACAGTGGAGGATTCTTCCAAGCGCTCTGTCAGACTGCATGTTCCTTCACACAGGTTTCCAACTGGGCACATGGAGAAAACGGCAGTGTGGATATTGGGGATTCAGGGACAGATTTCCCCTTTGTCGGGCTAGAGCTCTGGCCACGGTAATAATCATGAATTTCGGGCATTCTGGATCTTACTCTGGAATTTTATCACTTTACAATTTAAACTGAAATTCAATTTAATCTTGCATAACATTCTGATATCTTCAGTATTCATGAAAACTGTGCAACATGTCCTTGGATGTAACCATGTTGAATATTGATGATGAGTGCAGTATTTTTCTTGTTGTCTGTAGGAACATGCAGAAGGAAGATAGTGAAGTGTCGTTGAATCGAATTCTGTGCCAAATTGAAGCCGACCGAATGAGAAGTCCTGTGACAGCGATAATATAACATTGTCTGTAAACAACGCAGCGACCCACAAAAACCCAGTTTTCAATCAAGTCTATTTTGCACAACGTTTATCTATGTCCCATTTCCTTAACCTGATGCACGAGAAGACACAGGTCCATATCAGTTCCTCCTCCTCTGCCTTAGATTTAATTTCAGAACCACAGCAAAAGTGGAACAGGCGGTTCGAAGGTCCCAGAGGTACGGTTAGGGGACGCTATGGGCTTGCTGCGGTGGCTCCAGTGGAGCAACTGATCAGCGCTTGGTACTTAACAGCGTGTAAAAACGCCGCAGTTGTAATTCCAATCGTTATCTAAAGCTGCTTTTACTGACGTTAATCAGGAATTATTGGAGCATCAGACTGAAGCATAGTTGAAGAATAATGTCGAATAAAGCAGCATCTATTCTAAAACTCCAGTTTCTGATTTGGGAAAGGTATCAATTGTTAACCGAAAAACTGCACATATTCCCCAAGTAATTATCCATCTGTGGATCGAGAAACAGAGATGATATTTTAACTTGATGAACTTTTTCAAATCTCTAACACTGCACTGGATTACATTCTTGAAAAGGCTCTTAAATTCGTTTCATATATTTCTGTTTGCTGCAAGCTCACACAGCTCTTAACCCGTTCAAAAGGAATTAGATTCATTTCTTTTGGTAGACTGAATGTTGTCACCGAATCTGGAAAAGTCATGACAAATAGTTTTGATGCTATGTGGAACAAAGGGTTAAAACAGGAATAAGGATGAGTCTTGTCGCTGGATTTTTCGGACAGAGATGAGTGAATATTAAAAGGAATCAGTCTCGTTCCTGGTCATTGTGACCAAATGTTCAAGGCAACATATGGCAATGATAACGTTCTTGACATCGACAGATCCATTCCTACTCAATAGAGTCACCATTGTATTATAGATCACGTGAGCGGAGGAGCTGATGATCCTTATGGTAACCTGAGACAGTGCGACAATTAATTCCACGTTGTTAGTCTCACTCTGTACCATAAACTAGTTAGCCAACGGACTGAGCTTACCGGCTTCCGTTTAATGCAAAGTAAAACAAACAGCTCAGTACATTAACAATCTGTAGTACTTCACGGAGAACGAGCTGCTGCACCTTTCAACACCACCAGCTCTTCTTTTACTTAACATGTTCAGTTGCAGGTATTGAGCAACTTCTTTCTGATGAACGCTAAACAATTTGTGAGTGCGTCCATTTTGCCTCCCCATTCAGGCAGCTCAGAATCCCTGTCCCTGTTAAATTCGCTCCTTGTTTGTCTGCACGTCGTCTTTCAAATATGCTGGAATCATCTTCTAACATGTTTTCTTTTGCTGAAAAATCATCTCCGATTTCAATAACTCTCAGAATAAAAAGTACCTGCTGTAAACTTCTTTGTCGTTCCTCACTGATATTGAAGCTCTAACCTTTAGTTATACATTCACCTGAACGAGGGAATTTCCCTCTTATTTATCCTTTCCAACCTCACATCAGCTGGAAAAGCTCCATTAGGACGCAAATCAGTCATTCCTGATTTGTGTCTCCTGATTCTTCGTCTATTCCACCATCCCATTGAATCCCTTCTTTTCTTTTCTCGTGGATTTATCTCTCAGTAAACCTCATTTCCGTAATCTCTAACGATTTTGTATCAAGGGAACTCTGACCATATCCTTCCTAACTATATTCCACACCCCAACCCCCGTCTATTTCATCATGTCTTTATATCCCAGTAAATTTCATCCTGAGAAATGACGCTGTGTCTAATTCAACTCATTAAAACTTACCACTATGCTATGCAGTCTCATTACTGGCACAGGAAAGGTGTGGGCTATTTTATTTACAGTTAAAGCGGTTGGCTGCAGCAACATTGGGTCAAAGCGCAGTCAAACAGGTGACTGTTGTTCTCATTTTTATTTCTTTTCAACGTGTGTTGAAGTAACACAGTGAGGATCAATTAATATTGTAAGACATACATAACCGGGTGTGTTAACTCTAAGGTTATGAGAATAGGGCAGTTTTAATTAACATAGACCAGAGATTGTTCAAATCTCAGGCACATGAGATTGACAGAGAGCGATGTTGAGCGAAGTAGACTGTCTTCGCAAATGCCATTGTTATGAAGTTGTGGATATAATGTACTTTTAATGGTGCTGAAATGTCTGGCAAGCACAAGGAGTCCAGAACAGTGTAACAACGTAACATTTGGCCGTAACAACTAAGAGCTGTGTTACATGGATACAAAAACAAATGCGAATTCGGCCGATCAGTTTAAATTATGTCCCAATCAAGTTTGAATTTGGTATTTTTACAATGTTAAAACCAATGAAACGATCCGACGTTGTGTGAAACAAATAACGGACATTTTGAACAGTTACCCAGAGTTGGAAAGAACAACAAAGAGAGCAGCTAAAAGATCAACTAATGTAGGATGTTCGTAAAATCTCCAAGAGGTGTTTATCTGGAGAAATAGA
The DNA here is from genome assembly GCF_004010195.1 of Chiloscyllium plagiosum. Classification (NCBI taxonomy): domain Eukaryota; kingdom Metazoa; phylum Chordata; class Chondrichthyes; order Orectolobiformes; family Hemiscylliidae; genus Chiloscyllium; species Chiloscyllium plagiosum. The sequence continues at coordinate 15,288 of NW_025214778.1, read as the reverse complement.
TTCCACAAGAAAGAAGCATCAACACCGACCTGGAGAAAAAATCTACAGAGAAAGATACGAAGAGAAGATTCGACAACAAGCTGGTTTGTAAATTGTTTTTTTTTGTAAATGTTAATGGGGTCGGGGTTGGGGAAGGTATTGTAGAGCACAAGCTTTAGAGAAATGAGTTGTAAGTAATTATAAGTTGATTATTCTCTGTAAAATGTTAAAAGAAAATAAAGTTGTTATTTTTAACTTTAAATAGTGATTTTTGGAATAGTTCTTTGCCTCTTGAATTTTAACAGAATACAGTACAGGGTTAATCTTTTCTGTTTTGTAGGTTTACATTTGCAAAGAGGTTCACCCCGTCACGTAACACGAATTTCTGTGGTTGCTTTGTTGTTTCACACATTTGTGAATTATGCCGCATTAACGATTTTGATGTTGTCCCCGCTACACAAAAGGTCCGTGCTTTTTCACCATTGTACAAAGGGTGCAATCTGTCTAAGAGACAGGGCTCCTTACAATGACATCCGACGCTGTTTCAATCTAGCTATTCTGATATTGACCCATGGAAACAGCAATACGCAGTTTCCTCGAGTCTGGAAAACAATCCCTTCACAGATAATGTTACACCCCGCTCTCAAGTGGCTTTTCATTCCATCGCTTTCAATTCCTCACAGAATCCGTTTCAAAAGGATTTGTCACTGAGTCATTTGTTTGTGTTCAAATCCTGTGAGCAGAGAGTCACAGTTGGAGAGTGCTGAGCCCATAACCCAGAGGGCTGACCATACTCTGTGAACTGTAGTCTGCTGTTCATCATTTCACTAAGAGCAGGTAGATGTGTCTATGCTCTGCAAATGTTCACGCTGTTTTAAGAAGCAAGATAAACATTTGCTGGTAGTTCTGCTTCAGAATGTTTCATCTGTTTCAGATGGCGTTATTTGCACAAGTCTCCCAGGAAACCTTTTCCTCTTGTTGTCACACAGACAACAACAACAGCACGAGTCGAGATTGTCTGCACTCCGACATCCGTTTTCTTCCCAGGGGTGTAAACATGATGGTCTGAAACGATTTCTTATGTTACCGGTCACTCTGGGATGGTGTGAGCTGTGAAATTTATTCTCTGAGCTTGGGATAACGTGATAAAGCTGATACATATCAGGTGCAGTGTGCCTGAGCGACAGGATATGCTGCAGTAACATCCCATGCTGATTCAGACAGCAGAGCCCTCGCTGCGACTTCGGGAAGCACACATACACAGTTCCCGATGACTGGGAGAGACTCTCTCTTTCCCTGCAGTTCTGCTTCAGAGTGTTTCATCTGTTTCAGATGGAGTTATTTGCACAAGTTTCCAAAAAGAAGATGAGTTCCTGTGCATGTGCAATCTCCCTTTTGTACAGCTTTCCAGAATTTGCATAACTCCCACTCCCTCTAGCCGCCTCCCCGATCCCCAAACCCGTGTTTGATATGGAGCTAAAGATCGCATTCACGTTTCTCTCCCACGACACTGATTGCCATGCCACACGCCAGACGAAAAGCTGAAGACTGTGGGAAACTGCTGTGGTCAGCACTAACAGAGCGGCCCAGCGGGAGCGTATTGGGCTCATAACCCCGAAATTAATGGATTGAAGACATCCTCTGCTCGTTGCCAATTCCAGGTTTCAGTGCGTATACTGTCCCCGCTAGTGTTCGGAAATAACATAGCTCCATTCTACGTATTGCATGTTGTTTAATTTTCCGCTTCCTTTCACTCAATGTATCTGAAATGAATATTTCGTACTGATACACCCGCCAAATTTACACAGGTGAGGAAATACACTTGTGAAGGTCTGGAAGCTCTTTTCCTGTTCTCTGTCGGTCTGCTCTGAATTGATTCGCAAAATCATTTGCCAGAGCTGGGAATAAACTGGTGAAGGTGAGGTATATCAGTTGTAGAGAGCTCTATGCGCATGATGCCCTGCAGTTATTTCCTATGCTGGTTCGAACAGCAGTGTCCTCCCCGTGAAATGAAAAGCCGTGAGTGACAATTGGATCAACTTGTTGGAGACAGCATTACGACACAGACACAGTTCCACATTATTATAACATAGATGGCCAATTATGAATAACCACAAAATATACAAGCTACAGAAGTCGCCATGGACTCGATGGGCTGAACAGCTTCTGTCGGCGCGTGAGTGACGCCACACGTTGATGCTGTCCCTCCTCCTGTCTCTGGGACAGAGTGGCTGATGGTTAAACAATGTTTCATTTTAACCCTCCCTTCCGCGTTAGACTGTCTGCAGCCCCGAAGCTCAGGGATGAGTCATCCGTGGGGATAAGTCTCAGTGACTGAGGGTTTCATTCGTATTCTCTACATCTGGGACAGGTGTTAACTGCTGCCAGATTTCAGCATAGAAACCGATGTCACACAGCACTGCCCTTTCATTTGAAGGGCAGTGTTTGTCACTGGCCCCCCGGGTGTTTTCCTCTCTTCTTGGTGTTGGAATTTGAATAAAGATTCGTGCACTTAGTGTCTTTCACTGTGTCTCACACCTGCACACGCACACCATGGGTGCTGGCAAAAAAAAACACGACCGCACTTAGGTGCTAGTGTTGGGGTTAAATAAGAAAAATAAACATGAGTGTTCACAAAAAGAAAAGTAAATAAAGAAAAGAAAAAATAGAAACCGATGCCACTGTTACAAAAGTCTTTCTGCAGGATTGCTGTGAAAATGGATTCTGAACTGCAAACAGGCTGCACAAAAATGCCCTCACATGAATTTTCCTAGGGTCGATAATCCGAAGTACATGCAGTCTTTCCCAACAGACAACTCTCAGATAAATGATATTTTCAGGAAGTTCCCACACAAACTTGCTGATTTCCAGCACTTGATGGAACAGGCTGTGCCGATCAGAGCGAGCTTGAGAGCCCATCCACGCGCTGCCTGCCATTGGAGGGAAAGAGCTGAATACTCTGCCGATGGAGTCCAAGTGGAAGGGATAAACAGCACTGTCCAGTCAACAAGGAGACGGAATAAGAAGGTGATATTCTTGAAACTCTTTGGAGCTTAGAAATCCGAGAGCAAAGTGTAATGT
>NW_025214778.1:0-6144 GCF_004010195.1 Chiloscyllium plagiosum | reverse complement strand
TACAACAAAAGAAAAGCAAACAAAAAAAAGCTGCCATGTCCACCCCACGGCAGGAACGACTTCACCCGTTTAAACTGGGCAAGATGTAAGGAGACAGTCCCTGCCGAAAGATTCTCTCTCCCCGAGATGGAAAGGACCATTCTTGGTCTGTCTCACGACCACAACAGCAGTCAGGCTCCAAGGGAGACCAGAATGCGACCCAGTGAAAGAGGGGTCCGCCACCACAGAAGGACAACCAAGTAGAACAGGATACAGCTCCAGACACCACAGAGGGATCCAGGTGCTCGCTGCTGCCATCGGGATAAGCACTCTTGGTCTGACCTGCACACCACCACTGATCGGTAACAGGGCACACAGAACAGAGCACTTAATCCACCGTGAGCCGTGGGTGAGCATTTCCCTTCACATGACCCACATTTGTGCCTGAAGGTAAACCAGACCAGCTGCTGGGTCTGTGCCCGTATCCCTGGACATTCCCACAGCGGCAGTCCCCAGGGCGCAGTCCATTTTAAGACGAATGTAAACATTGGTCCGAAACCCTAAAATTGCTCCTTTGTCTCACAGAGCAACGTGAGATATAACTTCACTCCGAGCTGGGGATTTGTCCACGTTTAAGACTCTCAAAACCTCCAGTATTGTCTAGGTCCCTGGATGAAACTGATCAAGAACCTCTCAGTGCGTCTTCCTGCATTCTATACAGATGTCTTCCCACAAGAAGACTGTTCGCCAGCTGAATGTGTAAAGTGATTCATCCAATTATTCTATTTACAACTATACACAACTGTACTGTCACACTGGAGGGAACACATTCACGCATTTTAACTGGAAAACGCTGTTTTCAGCCTTTGCGCCTAGAAAGTGTTTAGCTTTGATACCCAATGGCACATTGTTACAGTGAGAAAGCGTTTTCTATCTGAAAAAAAAAACTGTCACTTGATTACACCTCCTGCGTGGACTCCAATCCGTTCACATCTGACACGAAGGTTGCTTTTCTCTCTGCTGTTCATCACATCCAGGAGAGAACTGTGGCAGAAATGATTGCTGTCTTCATCGACCTAAGAGGTTCATGCCGATTGCTCACCTTGTATTCAGAACTACCCACAAGAGAACTTTTCAACAGGAACAGAGTTCTGTATTCTGTGCAGGGGATCATTGCACAAGCACAGTATCACTCATCTACCAGGCGATGCACAGTCATTCTTCCTCGAACATTCACAGTATCCGACTCTAACCAGACCAAAACCAGATGATGCTGGAAAAACTCAGCATCTAAAAAAAGAAATCCGAGTTAACATTTCGATTCCAGTGGCCATTCCTCTGAACTGACGATAGCTTGGAAAATGTTGGTCTATCTGCAGAAGAAATAGTGGGGGTTGGGGGAGGGAAAGGTGTAAGCGATAGGTAGGGATAGAGTTCAAATAGAGAGAAGAACAGTTAGACAAAGGAATGGATGATGATCTGGCTGGCAAGGTGAATACCACTTAATGGAGACTGTCAGTGGCGAACCATATGTAGAGGACTGTTACTGTAACAATGTGCCATTGGGTATCAAAGCTACAGTTTATAGGCGCAAAGGCTGAAAACAGCGTTTCCAGTTAAAATACGTGAATGTGTTATGGAAGGCCATGTGACAACAAGGCATGGCGTTTCGGATAGGGGGATAGGACAAGGGAGAGTTCAGGCTCTAAAAAAATAGATTAATTTGGGGCCTGGAAGGCTGCAGACTCCACAAAAGGAAACTGAGGTGGTGTGCTTCCAGCACGCGGTGAGGTTCGCTGTAACTCTTCTTGAAGACAGAACTTAGATGTTCTGCAGTGTGGTGACCCAGTCCAAAACTCGATTCCCAAAATAGTGGAAACCACATTGCTAGCAGTGATTGCTGTAGAGTGGATTGCGTAAAGTGCAGTTCATGTGTTGCTTCACCTGGAAGGTGTGTTGGGCCATTGGAAACAGAGGAGAGAAGACGTCAATGGATAGGTGAGGACAGACAACAAGCAAAACGAGAAATTATAAACGAGAATTATTATTAAGGACAAGAAACCTAACAAAAAGGAAATTCACCTGAATGCTCGTCGCATTTGTAACATGGTTGAAGAGCTAATGGCACATATCAACACGAATGAAAATGATTTAATAGACATTAGTGAGACACGTCAAAAGGATGGCCATGACTGCAAATTCAATATCCAGGAGTACGAGATTACTTGGAAGGTCAGACAGCAGTGTAAAGAAGATGGTGTCTCTCTGTTATACAAGGCCGACATCAGGGCAGTGTGGGGAGACGCTATAAGTTCGATGGAGTATGAGTTTGAATTAATTTGCGTGGAAGGTAGAAATTCTCTGAAGAAAAAGTCACTGATAGGTGCAGTCTCTAGGCCAGTAAATTATAACATCACATTGGTGAAGGCAATAAACAAAGAAATCAGCAATGCCTGTAAACATGGTTCGATTATTATCATTAGGGATTTTAATCTACATGGAGCTTGGTCGAAGCAGCTCAGTCACAGTACCTTTGAGGAGGAGTTCTTTGAGTGTACCCGTGATAGTTTCCTTGAACAGAATGCAATGGAACCGACGAGTGATTAAGCAACCCTCGATCTGGTCCTGCGTATTGGAACAGAAATAATTAATGATCTCATAGTTAGGGATCCTCTTGGAACGAGTGATCACAGAATGGCAGAACTTAGAATTCAGTTGGGGAGTGTGAAGATAAAATCCAATACCAGGGTCCTGTGCATGTGCAGGGGAACAACAATAGAACGAGAGAGCACCTGGCTAAAGTCGACTGGAAACAAAGGTTATATGGTGGAACAGATATCGAGCAGTGGAGGATTTCCATCAAATACTTATTTGTGGAATTTCTCAGCAAAAGTACATTCCAGTGAAAAGGAAGGACTGTAAGTAAAGGAATAATCTGCCCTGCGTGTCTGAGGAAATAAGGGAGGCTATCGAAGTGAAAGAGAAGGCATACCAAACGGCCAAGAACAGCATGAAACTGGAAGATTGGGAAAATATTAAAGATGAGGAAAAATAACTAGTAAAGAATACAAAGACGGATAGCAAAAGTTCCTATTAAAATATAAAAATAAAAAAGAGTGGCTCAACTAAAGGTTGGTAATCTTGAGGATGAGAAGGGGCACTTAGTTATATGATGTGATGAAATGGCCGAGGCATTGAACAGGTAATTTGTGTCAGTCTTCACAGTGGAGGATACTAATAACATGCCAGTAAGTCGCAAAGAGACAAATATAGGTGAGGACCTGGAAACAAACATTATTACGGAAGAGGTCGTGTTAGGCAAGCTAATGGAGCTGAGGATGGACAAGTCTCCTGGCCGGGAGGGAATGCATCTCAGGGTATTAAAGGAGATGGCGGGAGAAATGGCAAGTGCACTAGTGGCAATTTTCAAATTCACTAGGCTGTGTGGCAGTCCCAGCAGATTGGAAAACAGCTAGTGTGACACCACTGTTTAAAAATGGAGATGGATTCAGTTAGCTTAAGTTCTGCAGTGGGGAAGATGCTTGAGTGTATTATCAAGGAAGAAGTAGCAGGGCATCGCGATAGAAATTGGACAGATGTAACGTAGGTTCCTGAAGGTTCAAACAGAGATGCTATGTTGCAGCTGTACAAGATGCTGGTGAGGCTATCCTTGGTGCACTGTGTGCACTTTTGGTCCCCCTTACTTGAGAACGAACGTACTGGCACTGGTGGGGGAAGGGGTGCACAGGAGGTTCACTGGGTTGATTCCGGTGTTGAGGGGGTTAGCCTATAAAGAGAGACTGCATACATTAGGATTATTTTCTTTGGAATTTGGAAAGATGAGGGGGCAATCTTACTGAAACATAAAACATTGAACAGAATAGATTAGAGAGAATTATAAAGGATGCTTCTACTTGTGGGTGAAGTTCGGACAGGAGGGTATAGCCACAGGGTTAGAGGGAGCAGATTTAGGACTGAGTTCAGAAGGACCTTCTTCACCCAGACGGATGTTCATATATGGAATACCTTGCCCAGCGAAGAAGTTGACGCTAGTGCAACAAATCTTTTGAAGAGCGATACTTCTTTTGAACAATAAATGAAATAAGGGATACAGTGAGAAGGCGCGTAAGCGTATGTGAGTCTTTAGAAAGATCAGCAATGATGTCATTGAACGGCGGAGTAGGCCTGAAGGGCCGGACAGCCTATTCCTGCTCGGGTTTTTAGGCTCTATGAACTTATGTGTCACAAAATCAGCGATGCAGAGGGAAGACTCCATGGTGCCAGTTGGTTCAGGTGTTGGGAGTCAAGGCAGAGTGCAACAGAGTTTCCTGCAGGGAATTGTCCCTGTGGATGGTGGACAGGGACTGAAGAGGGATATAAGTCAGATGGCATGTCGCTAGAGGTGGTCTAAATTTTAAAAAAATCGATGATCACTTGAATCACCACTGCGAATACATTAGCCAACTTTTATAGGTGTGCCATTGAGATTATTATGTCTGGATGTATCAGTACCTGGTATGGCACCTGTACCATTCAAGATCGGAGATGTCTACGGCGAGTGGTGAACTAGGCCCGGACAATCACAAAGGCCAACCTAGTATATGTTTACATATTATTTATACATCTATGCTACTTAACACTGAGATCTTTTTGTATTGATCGCAAGATAAAGCTTTTCACTGTGCCTCACTACACGTGACAATAAATTCAATTCAATTCAATTCAATTGTGGAATGTTGACGCGATGGATTTTTGAAGCAGCTTGTGATGGAGCCAAGTAGGGAACACGCAATACTGGATTTAGCGTTGTGCAATGAGGCAGACGTGACAAGGGAGCTGAAGATGAAGGAACCCTTAGGGAGTGGTGATAATAACATGATTGAATTTACCCTGTAAGTTGAGAGGGAGAATATACAACCAGAAGTAACGGTACTAAAGTTGAATAAAGGCAATTGCAGAGGCATGAGGTAGAAGCTGGATGAAATTGGTGAGAAAGGACCCTACCAAGAAAGCAGGAAATTGGAAGTGCAATGGCAGGACTGTCTCAGCATAATTTAGCAGACACATCAGAGACATATCCTGTGGAAATTGAGGTATGGTACAGGGTGGTTGAGGCAACCATGACTGACTCAAACATACAAGAGAATGGGGGAACAGATGTGAGTCTAGTGGCCATCATTGAGAAAGAAACACTGAATGGCCTGAAGGTGGATAAATCATCTGGATCAGATGGAGTAGCCTCCAGAGTTATAAGGTAAACAACTGAAGAAATAGTGGATACGTTAGTGGAGAACTTTCAGAAATCGGTAGAATCAGGAAGGGTGCTACAGGACCAAAAAATCACAAACGCGGCACCCCATTTTAAAAAGAAACCACACAAAAGCTGGAAAATTACAAACCAATCAGACGAATCTTGGTTGTAGATAAGGTCCTCGAATCCATTGCGTTGAAAGAAATTTCTGCATACTTGTAAGTGTCTGTCAAAATAAGGCAAAGTCAGCATGGTTTCATCAAGGGGAAGACATGCTTGACAAATCTGGATGATTTCCTCTTTGAAGAAGTAACAAGGAAGGTAGACCAAGGAGAGCCAATGGGTGTTATGTGTCTGGACTTTATGAAGGCCTTTGATATTTGCCGCACAGGAGGCAACTGAATAAGATAAGGGCCCATGATGTCAGTGGCAAGGTGCGCTCACAGGACAGAATGCAGTGATTAGGAACAAAAGAATCATTCTCAGTATGGCAGCTGGTGACAAGTGGCGTTCCTCAAGGCTGTGTTGGGACCACAACTTTTCATTTTCTCCATTAGCGATCTAGATAAAATACCTGAGGGCAATGTGTGTCAATTTGCAGACAATGCAAAGACAGAAGGACAGGTAGCATGAGAAGGCGGGGATGCTGCAGAAGGATATGGACATGTAGGGCTAGTCGGAAATTACATGGCAGATGGAGCAAACTGTGGGAAAGTGTGAGGCGATGCACTTTGGCAGGAAGAATAAAGATACGGACTATTGTCTAAATGGGGCGAAAGTTCACATGTCTGGTGTGCAAAGATACTTGAGAGTCTTAGCCCAGGATTCTCTCAAGATGAACTTGCAGGTTGAATCTGTAGTTAAGAAGATAATTGCAATTATGACATTTATTTTTGGAATGCTTGAATATAAAA
>NW_025214777.1:37170-50629 GCF_004010195.1 Chiloscyllium plagiosum | reverse complement strand
TAGGTCTAGTCAAAGTGAGGTGAGAGGGTGAGTGCAGGCGTGAAGAAGAAAACTATTAGGGGGTGGGCTTCTAATTGGCACTGAAAGATGGCAAAAGGAGGGAAACAGAAAGAATGTTTTAGTTGCCAGCGGATCACAGAGTCAACCCTGCACTTTGGGTCCAGGTCTCTCCTGCCACCAATGATGTTTCAGCAGCTGGAGAGCTGAAGGGCAGTAGTGAGCTAAAGGGCAGTGGTGAGCTGAAGGGTAGTAGTGAGCTGACAGGCAGTGGTGAGCTGAAGGGAGTGGTGAGCTGAAAGGAAGTGGTGAGCTGACGGGCAGTGGTGAGCTGAAGGGCAGTGGTGAGCTGAAGGGTAGTAGTGAGGTGACGGGCAGTGGTGAGCTGAAGGGCAGTGGTGAGCAGAAGGGCAGTAGTGAGCTGACGGGCAGTGGTGAGCTGAAAGGCAGTGGTGAGCTGAAGGGCAGTGGTGAGCTGAAAGGAAGTGGTGAGCTGACGGGCAGTGGTGAGCTGAGGGCAGTGGTGAGCTGACGGGCAGTGGTGAGCTGACGGGCAGTAATGAGTTGAAGGGTAGTGGTGAGCAGAAAGACGGTGGTGAGCTGACGGGCAGTAGTGAGCTGATGGGCAGTGGTGAGTTGACAGGCAGTGGTGAGCTGAAGGGCAGTAGTGAGCTGAAGGGCAGTGGTGAGTTGACAGGCAGTGGTGATCTGACGGGCAGTGGTGAGCTGAAGGGTAGTGGTGAACTGATGGGCAGTATGAGCTGAAGGGCAGTGGTGAGCTGACAGGCAGTAGTGAGCTGATGGGTAGTGGTGAGCAGAAAGGCAGTGGTGAGCAGCAGGACAGTGGTGAGCAGAAGGGCAGTGGTGAGCTGAAGGGCAGTAGTGAGCTGAAGGGCAGTAGTGAGCTGAAGAGCAGTAGTGAGCTGAAGAGCAGTAGTGAGCTGAAGGGCAGTGGTGAGCTGAAGAGCAGTAGTGAGCTGAAGGGCAGTGGTGAGCTGAAGGGCAATGGTGAGCTGAAGGGTAGTGATGAGCTGAAGAGTAGTGGTGAGCTGACGGGCAGTGGTGAGCTGAAGGGCAGTGGTGAGAAAACAGGCAGTAGTGAGCTGACGGGCAGTGGTGAGCAGAAGGACAGTGGTGAGCAGCAGGACAGTGGTGAGCAGAAGGGCAGTGGTGAGCAGAAGGACAGTGGTGAGCAGCAGGACAGTGGTGAGCAGAAGGGCAGTGGTGAGCAGCAGGACAGTGGTGAGCAGAAGGGCAGTGGTGAGCTGAAGGGCAGTGGTGAGCTGATGGGCAGTAGTGAGCTGAAGGGCAGTGGTGAGCTGAAGAGCGCTGCTCCGGGACTCACTCTGCTCCCCGCTCCGAGTCACACTCTGCTCCCCGCTCCGGGACTCTATTTGCTCCCTGCTCTGGGACAGACTCTGTTCCCCGATCCAGGTCTCACTCTGCTCCCCACTCCGGGTCTCACTCTGCTCCCCACTCCGGGTCTCACTCTGCTCCCTGCTCCGGGACACACACTGCTCCCTGCTCTGGGACACACTCTGCTCCCTGCTCTGGGACAGACTCTGCTTCCCCCCTCCGGGACACACTCTGCTCCCCGCTCCGGGACTCACTCTGCTCCCCGCTCCGGGACTCACTCAGCTGCCCGCTCCAGGTCTCACTCTGCTCCCCACTCCGAGTCTCACTCTGCTCCCTGCTCCGGGACTCTATTTGCTCCCCGCTCCGGGACACACTCTGCTCCCCGCTCCGAGTCACACTCTGCTCCCCACTCCGGGACACACTCTGCTCCCCGCTCCGGGTCTCACTCTGCTCCCCGCTCCGGGACTCACTCAGCTGCCCGCTCCAGGTCTCACTCTGCTCCCCACTCCGGGACTCTATTTGCTCCCTGCTCCGGGACACACTCTGCTCCCTGCTCCGGGACACACTCTGCTCCATGCTCCGGGACACACTCTGCTCCCCGCTCCGGGACACACTCTTCTCCCCGCTCCGGGACTCTCTCTGCTTCCCGCTCCGGGACACACTCTGCTCCCTGCTCCGGGACTCTCTCTGCTCCCTGCTCCATGTCTCACTCTGCTCCCTGCTCCGGGACACACTCTGCTCCCCGCTCCGGGACACACTCTGCTCCCTGCTCTGGGACACACTCTGCTCCCTGCTCCGGGACACACTCTGCTCCCCGCACCAGGACACACTCTGCTCCCTGCTCCGGGAAGCTCTCTGCTCCCCGCTCCGGGTCTCACTCTGCTCCCCGCTCTGGGAATCACTCTGCCTCCTGTTCCAAGACACACTCTGCTCCCCACTCCAGGACTCACTCTGCTCCCTGCTCCGGGACACACTCTGCTCCCTGCTCCGGGACACACTCTGCTCCCCGCTCCGGGACTCACTCTGCTCCCCGCTCCGGGACTCACTCTGCTCCCCGCTCCGGACACACTCTGCTCCCCGCTCCGGGACACACTCTGCTCGCTGCTCCGGGACTCACTCTGCTCCCCACTCCGGGACACACTCTGCTCCCCGCTCCGGGACACACTTTGCTCCCTGCTCCAGGACTCTCTCTGCTCCCCGCTCCAGGTCTCACTCTGCTCCCCGCTCCGGGACACACTCTGCTCCCCGCTCCGGGACACACTCTGCTCCCCGCTCCGGGTCTCACTCTGCTCCCTGCTCCGGGACACACTCTTCTCCCCGCTCCGGGACACTCTCTGCTTCCTGCTCCGGGACACACTCTGCTCCCCGCTCCGGGACACACTCTGCTCCCCGCTCCAAGTCTCACTCTGCTCCGCACTCCGGGACACACTCTTCTCCCCGCTCCGGGACACTCTCTGCTTCCTGCTCCGGCACACACTCTGCTCCCCGCTCCGGATTCACTCTGCTCCCCGCTCCGGGACTCACTCTGCTCCCCGCTCCAGGACCCTCTCTGCTCCCCGCTCCGGGACTCACTCTGCTCCCCGCTCCGGGAAGCTCTCTGCTCCCCGCTCCGGGACACATTTTGCTCCCCACTCCGGGACTCTCCCTGCTCCCCGCTCCGGGACTCTCTCTGCTCCCTGGTCCGGGACACACTCTGCTCCCCGCTCCGGGACACACTCTGCTCCCCGCTCCGGGACACACTCTGCTCCCCGCTCCGGGACACACTATGCTCCCCGCTCCGGGACACACTCTGTTCCCCGCTCCGGGACACACTCTGCTCCCCGCTCCGGGACACACTCTGCTCCCCGCTCCGGGACACACTCTGCTCTCCGCTCCGGGACACATTCTACTTCCCGCTCCGGGACTCTCTCTGCTCCCCGCACCGGGACACACTTTGCTCCCCACTCCGGGACACACTCTGCTCCCCGCTCCGGACACACTCTGCTCCCCGCTCCGGGACACACTCTGCTCCCCCCTCCGGGACACACTCTGCCCACCGCTCCGGACACACTCTGCTCTCCGCTCCGGGACACACTCTGCTCTCCGCTCCGGGACACACTCTGCTCCCCGCTCCGGGACACACTCTGCTCCCCACTCCGGACACACTCTGCTCCCCGCTCCAGGTCTCACTCTGCTCCTCGCTCCGGGACACACTTTGTTCCCCACTCCGGGACTCTCCTTGCTCCCCACTCCGGGACTCTCTCTGCTCCCTGGTCCGGGACACACTCTGCTCCCCGCTCCGGGACACACTCTGCTCCCCGCTCCGGGACATACTCTGCTCCCCGCTCCGGGACACATTCTACTCCCGTCTCCGGGACTTTCTCTGCTCCCCGCTCCGGGACACACTTTGCTCCCCACTCCGCTACTCTCCCTGCTCCCTGGTCCGGGACACACACTGCTCCCTGCTCTGGGACAGACTCTGCTCCCCGCTCTGGGACTCTCTCTGCTCCCTGGTCTGGGACACACTCTGCTCCCCGCTCCGGGACACACTCTGCTCCCTGCTCCGGGACACACTCTGCTCCCCGCTCCGGACACACTCTGCTCCCCGCTCCGGGACTCTCTCTGCTCCCCGCTCCGGACACACTCTGCTCCCCGCTCCGGGACACACTATGCTCCCTGCTCCGGGACACACTATGCTCCCCGCTCCGGGACACACTCTGCTCCCTGCTCCGGGACACACTCTGCTCCCCGCTCCGAGACTCACTCTGCTCCCCACTCCGGGACACACTTTGCTCCCCACTCCGCGACTCTCCCTGCTCCCTGGTCCGGGACACACTCTGCTCCCCGCTCCAGGTCTCACTCTGCTCCGCGCTCCGGGAGACACTCTGCTCCCCGCTCCGGGACTCACTCTGCTCCCCGCTCCGGGACACACTCTGCTCCCTGCTCCGAGACTCACTCTGCTCCCCGCTCCGGGACACACTTTGCTCCCCGCTCCGGGACTCACTCTGCTCCCTGCTCCGAGACTCACTCTGCTCCCCGCTCCGGGACACACTCTGCTCCCCGCTCCGGGACACACTCTGCTCCCCGCTCCGGGACTCTCCCTGCTCCCCGCTCCGGGACTCTCTCTGCTCCCTGGTCCGGGACACACTGTGCTCCCCGCTCCGCGACACACTCTGCTCCCTGCTCCGGGTCACACTCTGCTCCCGTCTCCGGGACTCTCTCTGCTACCCGCTCCGGACACACTCTGCTCCCCGCTCCGGGACACACTCTGCTCCCCGCTCCGGGACACGCTCTGCTCCCCGCTCCGGGTCACACTCTGCTCCCCGCTCCGGATCACACTCTGCTCCCCGCTCCGGGACACACTCTGCTCCCCGTTCCGGGACATACTCTGCTCCCCGCTCCGGGACACACTCTGCTCCCCGCTCCGGGACACATTCTACTCCCCGCTCCGGGACTCTCTCTGCTCCCCGTTCCGGGACACACTCTGCTCTCCGCTCCGGGACACACTCCGCTCCCTGCTCCGGGACACACTCTGCTCCCCGCTCCGGGACACACTTTGCTCCCCACTCCGGGACTCTCCCTGCTCCCCGCACCGGGACACACTTTGCTCCCCACTCCGGGACACACTCTGCTCCCCGCTCCGGACACACTCTGCTCCCTGCTCCGGGACACACTCTGCTCCCCGCTCCGGGACACACTCTGCTCCCTGCTGCGGGACACATTCTACTCCACGCTCCGGGACTCTCTCTGCTCCCCGCTCCGGGACTCACTCTGCTCCACGCTCCGGGACTCACTCTGCTCCACGCTCTGGGACACACTCTGCTCCCCGCTCCGGGACACACTCTGCTCCCCGCTCCGGACACACTCTGCTCCCCGCTCCGGGACACACTCTGCTCCCCACTCCGTGACTCTCCCTGCTCCCCACTCCGGGACTCTCTCTGCTCCCCGCTCCGGGTCACACTCTGCTCCCCGTTCCGGGACATACTCTGCTCCCTGCTCCGGGACACACTCTGCTCCCCGCTCCGGGACATACTCTACTTCCTGCTCCGGGACTTTCTCTGCTCCCCGCTCCGGGACACACTCTGCTCCCCGCTCCGGGACTCACTCTGCTCCCCGCTCCGGGACTTTATCTGCTCCCCGCTCCGCGACACACTCTGCTCCCCGCTCCGGGACACACTCTGCTCCCCGCTCCGGGACACACTCTGCTCCCCACTCCGGGACTCACTCTGCTTCCCGCTCCGGGACTCACTCTGCTTCCCGCTCCGCGACACACTCTGCTCCCCGCTCCAGGACACTCTCTGCTCCCCGCTCCGGGACTCACTCTGCTCCCCGCTCCGCGACACACTCTGCTCCCCGCTCCGGGACTCACTCTGCTCCCCGCTCCGGGACACACACTACTCCCCGCTCCGGGACACACACTGCTCCCCGCTCCGGGACACACTCTGCTCTCCGCTCCGGGACTCACTCTGCTTCCCGCTCCGGGACACACTCTGCTCCCCGCTCCGGGACACACTCTGCTCCCCGTTCCGGGACTCTCTCTGCTCCCCGCTCCGGGACACACTCTGCTCCCCGGTCTGCGGCACACTCTGCTCCCGCTCCGGGACACACTCTGCTCCCCGCTCCGGGACGCACTCTGCTCCCCGCTCCGGGACACATTCTACTCCCCGCTCCGGGACACACTCTGCTCCCCGCTCCGGGACTCACTCTGCTCCCCGCTCCGGGACTCACTCTGCTCCACGCTCCGGAAAACACTCTGCTCCCCGCTCCGGGACACACTCTGCTTCCCGCACCAGGACACACTCTGCTCCCCGCTCCGAGACTCACTCTGCTCCCCAGTCCGGGACTCACTCTGCTCCCTGCTCCGGGACTCACTCTGCTCCCCGCTCCGGGACTCACTCTGCTCCACGCTCCGAGACTCACTCTGCTCCCCGCTCCGGGACTCACTCTGCTCCCTGCTCCGGGACTCATTCTGCTCCACGCTCCGGGACTCACTCTGCTCCCTGCTCCAGGTCACACTCTGCTCCCTTTTCGTGACTCTCTCCGCTCCCCGCACCGGGACACACTCTACTCCCCGCTCCGGGACTCTCTCTGCTCCCCTCTCCAGGACACACTCTGCTCCCCGCTCCGGGACACACTCTGCTCCCCGCTCCGGGACTCTCTCTGCCCACCACTCCAGAACACACTCAGCTCCCCACTCCAGGACACACTCTGCTCCCCGCTCCGGGACTCTCTCTGCTCCCCTCTCCAGGACACACTCTGCTCCCCGCTCCAGAACACACTCAGCTCCCCACTCCAGGACACACTCTGCTCCCCGCTCCGGGACACACACTGCTTCCCGCTCCGGGACACACACTGCTCCCCGCTCCGGGACACACTCTGCTCCCTGCTGCGGGACTCTCTCTGCTCCCCGCTCCAGGACACACTCTGCTCCCCGCTCCGGGACTCACTCTGCTCCCCGCTCCGGGACACACTCTGCTCCCCGCTCCGGGACACACTATGCTCCCCGCTCCGGGACACATTCTACTCCACGCTCCGGGACTCTCTCTGCTCCCCGCTCCGGGACTCACTCTCCTCCCTGCTCCGGGACTCACTCTGCTCCACGCTCCGGGACTCACTCTGCTCCCTGCTCCGGGACTCACTCTGCTCCCTGCTCCGGGACACACTTTGCTCCCCACTCCGGGACTATCCCTGCTCCCCACTCCAGGACAAACTCTGCTCCCCGCTCCGGGACTCGCTCTGCTGCCCGCTCCGGGACTCACTCTGCTCCCCGCTCCGGGACACACTCTGCTCTCCGCTCCGGGACACACAATGCTCCCCGCTCCGGGACACACACTGCTCCCCACTCCGGGACACACTATGCTCCCTGCTCCGGGACACACACTGCTCCCCGCTCCGGGACACACTCTGCTCCCCGCTCCGGGACACACGCTGCTCCCCGCTCCGGGACACACTCTGCTCCACGCTCCGGGACACACACTGCTCCCCACTCCGGGACACACACTGCTCCCCGCTCCGGGACATACTCTGCTCCCCGCTCCGGGACACACTCTGCTCCCCGCTCCGGGACACACTCTGCTCCCCGCTCCAGGACACACTCTGCTCCCCGCTCCGGGACACACTCTGCTCCACGCTCCGGGACACACTCTGCTCCCCGCTCCGGGACTCTCTCTGCTCCCCGGTCCGCGACACACTCTGCTTCCCGCACCAGGACACACTCTGCTCCCCGCTCCGGGACACACTCTGTTCCCCGCTCCGGGACACACTCTGCTTCCCGCTCCGGGTCTCTCTCTGCTCCCCGGTCCGCGACACACTCTGCTTCCCGCTCCGGGACACACTCTGCTCCCCGCTCCGGGTCACACTCTGCTGCCCGCTCCGGAACACACTCTACTCCCTGCTCGGGACACTCTCTGCTCCCCTCTCCGGGTCTCACTCTGCTCCCCGCTCCGAGAGTCACTCTGCTCCCCGCTCCGGGACACACTCTGCTCCCCGCTCCGGGACACTCTCTGCTCCCCTCTCCGGGTTTCACTCTGCTCCCCGCTCCGGGATTCACTCTGCTCCCCGCTCCGGGACACACTCTGCTCCATGCTCCGGGATACACTTTGCTCCCCGCTCCGGGACACACTCTGCTCCCCCCTCCGGGACACACTCTGCTCCCCGCTCCGGGATACACTTTGCTCCCCGCTCCGGGACACACTCTGCTCCCCCCTCCGGGACACACTCTGCTCCCTGCTCCGAGGGTCACTCTGCTCCCCGCTCCGGGACATACTCTGCTCCCCGCTCCGGGACTCACTCTGCTCCCCGCTCCGGGACACACTCTGCCCCCCGCTCCGGGACTCACTCTGCTCCCCGCTCCGGGACACACTCTGCTCCCCGCTCCGGGACTTACTCAGCTCCCCGCTCCGTGAATCCCTCTGCTCCCCGCTCCAGGTCTCACTCTGCTCCCCGCTCCAGGTCTCACTCTGCTCCCTGCTCCGGGTCACACTCTACTCCCGTCTCCGGGACTCTCTCTGCTCCCCGCTCCGGGACACAATCTGCTCCCCGCTCCGGAAAACACTCTGCTCCCCGCTCCGGGACACACTCTGCTCCATGCTCCGGGATACACTTTGCTCCCCGCTCCGGGACACACTCTGCTCCATGCTCCGGGATACACTTTGCTCCCCGCTCCGGGACACACTCTGCTCCATGCTCCGGGATACACTTTGCTCCCCGCTCCGGGACACACTCTGCTCCATGCTCCGGGATACACTTTGCTCCCCGCTCCGGGACACACTCTGCTCCATGCTCCGGGATACACTTTGCTCCCCGCTCCGGGACACACTCTGCTCCATGCTCCGGGATACACTTTGCTCCCCGCTCCGGGACACACTCTGCTCCATGCTCCGGGATACACTTTGCTCCCCGCTCCGGGACACACTCTGCTCCATGCTCCGGGATACACTTTGCTCCCCGCTCCGGGACACACTCTGCTCCCCCCTCCGGGACACACTCTGCTCCCCGCTCCGGGACACACTCTGCTCCATGCTCCGGGACACACTCTACCCCCCGCTCCGGGACTCACTCTGCTCCCCGCTCCGGGACACACTCTGCTCCATGCTCCGGGACACACTCTGCTCCCCGCTCCGGGACACACTCTGCTCCATGCTCCGGGACACACTCTGCTCCCCGCTCCGGGACACACTCTGCTCCATGCTCCGGGACACACTCTGCTCCCCGCTCCGGGACACACTCTGCTCCATGCTCCGGGACACACTCTGCTCCCCGCTCCGGGACACACTCTGCTCCATGCTCCGGGACACACTCTGCTCCCCGCTCCGGGACACACTCTGCTCCATGCTCCGGGACACACTCTGCTCCCCGCTCCGGGACACACTCTGCTCCATGCTCCGGGACACACTCTGCTCCCCGCTCCGGGACACACTCTGCTCCATGCTCCGGGACACACTCTGCTCCCCGCTCCGGGACACACTCTGCTCCATGCTCCGGGACACACTCTGCTCCCCGCTCCGGGACACACTCTGCTCCATGCTCCGGGACACACTCTGCTCCCCGCTCCGGGACACACTCTGCTCCATGCTCCGGGACACACTCTGCTCCCCGCTCCGGGACACACTCTGCTCCATGCTCCGGGACACACTCTGCTCCCCGCTCCGGGACACACTCTGCTCCATGCTCCGGGACACACTCTGCTCCCCGCTCCGGGACACACTCTGCTCCATGCTCCGGGACACACTCTGCTCCCCGCTCCGGGACACACTCTGCTCCATGCTCCGGGACACACTCTGCTCCCCGCTCCGGGACACACTCTGCTCCATGCTCCGGGACACACTCTGCTCCCCGCTCCGGGACACACTCTGCTCCATGCTCCGGGACACACTCTGCTCCCCGCTCCGGGACACACTCTGCTCCATGCTCCGGGACACACTCTGCTCCCCGCTCCGGGACACACTCTGCTCCATGCTCCGGGACACACTCTGCTCCCCGCTCCGGGACACACTCTGCTCCATGCTCCGGGACACACTCTGCTCCCCGCTCCGGGACACACTCTGCTCCATGCTCCGGGACACACTCTGCTCCCCGCTCCGGGACACACTCTGCTCCATGCTCCGGGACACACTCTGCTCCCCGCTCCGGGACACACTCTGCTCCATGCTCCGGGACACACTCTGCTCCCCGCTCCGGGACTTACTCAGCTCCCCGCTCCGTGAATCCCTGTGCTCCCCGCTCCGGGTCTCACTCTGCTCCCCGCTCCAGGTCTCACTCTGCTCCCCGCTCCGGGACACACTCTGCTTCCCGCTCCGGGACACTCTCTGCTCCCTGCTCCGGGACACACTCTGCTTCCCGCTCCGGGACACACTCTGCTCCCCGCTCCGGGACACACCCTGCTCCCCGCTCCGGGTCTCACTCTGCTCCCTGCTCCGGGTCTCACTCTGCTCCCCGCTCCGGGTCTCACTCTGCTTCCCGCTCCGGGACACACTCTGCTCCCCTCTCCGGGTCTCACTCTGCTCCCCGCTCCGGGACTCTCTCTGCTCCCTGCTCCGGGACACACTCTGCTCCCCGCTCCGGGACTCACTCTGCTCCCCGCTCTGGGACACACTCTGCTTCCCGCTCCTTGACACACTCTGCTCCCTGCACCGGGACACACTCTGCTCCCCGCTCCGGGACACACTCTGCTCCCCGCTCCGGGACGCACTCTGCTCCCCACTCCGGGATTCACTCTGCTCCCCGCTCCAGGTCTCACTCTGCTCCCCGCTCCGGGACTCTCTCTGCTCCCCGCTCCGGGACGCACTCTGCTCCCCGCTCCGGGACTCACTCTGCTCCCTGCTCCGGGACACACTCTGCTCCCCACTCCGGATCACTCTCTGCTTCCCGCTCCGGCACACACTCTGCTCCCCGCTCCGGGACACACTCTGCTTCCCGCTCCGGACACACTCTGCTGCCCGCTCCGGGACACATACGGATCCCCACTCCGGGACTCTCTCTGCTCCCTCCTCCGGGACTCACTCTGCTTCCCGCTCCGGACACACTCTGCTGCCCGCTCCGGGACACATACGGATCCCCACTCCGGGACTCTCTCTGCTCCCTCCTCCGGGACTCACTCTGCTTCCCGCTCCGGACACACTCTGCTGCCCGCTCCGGGACACATACGGATCCCCACTCCGGGACTCTCTCTGCTCCCTCCTCCGGGACTCACTCTGCTTCCCGCTCCGGACACACTCTGCTGCCCGCTCCGGGACACATACGGATCCCCACTCCGGGACTCTCTCTGCTCCCTCCTCCGGGACTCACTCTGCTTCCCGCTCCGGACACACTCTGCTGCCCGCTCCGGGACACATACGGATCCCCACTCCGGGACTCTCTCTGCTCCCTCCTCCGGGACTCACTCTGCTTCCCGCTCCGGACACACTCTGCTGCCCGCTCCGGGACACATACGGATCCCCACTCCGGGACTCTCTCTGCTCCCTCCTCCGGGACTCACTCTGCTTCCCGCTCCGGACACACTCTGCTGCCCGCTCCGGGACACATACGGATCCCCACTCCGGGACTCTCTCTGCTCCCTCCTCCGGGACTCACTCTGCTTCCCGCTCCGGACACACTCTGCTGCCCGCTCCGGGACACATACGGATCCCCACTCCGGGACTCTCTCTGCTCCCTCCTCCGGGACTCACTCTGCTTCCCGCTCCGGACACACTCTGCTGCCCGCTCCGGGACCCGCTCCGGGACACACACTGCTCCCCGCTCCAGGACTCTCTCTGCTTCCCGCTCCGCGACTCACTCTGCTCCCTGCTTCGGGTCTCATTCTGCTTCCCGCTCCGGGACACACACTGCTCCCCGCTCCAGGACTCTCTCTGCTTCCCGCTCCGCGACTCACTCTGCTCCCTGCTTCGGGTCTCATTCTGCTTCCCGCTCCGGGACACACACTGCTCCCCGCTCCAGGACTCTCTCTGCTTCCCGCTCCGCGACTCACTCTGCTCCCTGCTTCGGGTCTCATTCTGCTTCCCGCTCCGGGACTCACGCTGCTCCCTGCTCTGGGACTCACTCTGCTCCCCGCTCCAGGACTCTCTCTGCTTCCCGCTCCGCGACTCACTCTGCTCCCTGCTTCGGGTCTCATTCTGCTTCCCGCTCCGGGACTCACGCTGCTCCCTGCTCTGGGACTCACTCTGCTCCCCGCTCCAGGACTCTCTCTGCTTCCCGCTCCGCGACTCACTCTGCTCCCTGCTTCGGGTCTCATTCTGCTTCCCGCTCCGGGACTCACGCTGCTCCCTGCTCTGGGACTCACTCTGCTCCCCGCTCCAGGACTCTCTCTGCTTCCCGCTCCGCGACTCACTCTGCTCCCTGCTTCGGGTCTCATTCTGCTTCCCGCTCCGGGACTCACGCTGCTCCCTGCTCTGGGACTCACTCTGCTCCCCGCTCCAGGACTCTCTCTGCTTCCCGCTCCGCGACTCACTCTGCTCCCTGCTTCGGGTCTCATTCTGCTTCCCGCTCCGGGACACACACTGCTCCCCGCTCCAGGACTCTCTCTGCTTCCCGCTCCGCACTCACTCTGCTCCCTGCTCCGGGACACACTCTGCTCCCCGCTCCGGGACACACTCTGCTCCCTGCTCTGGGACAGACTCTGCTCTCCGCTCCGGGACACACTCTGCTCCCCGCTCCGGGACACACACTGCTCCCCACTCCAGGACACATTCTACTCTCCGCTCCGGGCCACACTCTGCTCCCCGCTCCGGGACACACACTGCTCCCCGCTCCGGGACTCACTCTGCTCCCTGCTCCGGGACACACTCTGCTCTCCGCTCCGGGACACACTCTCCTCCCCACTCCGGGACACACTCTGCTCCCTGCTCCGGGACACACACTGCTCTCCGCTCCGGGACACTCTCTGCTCGCTGCTCCGGGACTCTTTCTGGTTCCCGCTCCGGGACACACTCTGCTCCCCGCTCCGGGACTCTCTCTGGTTCCCGCTCCGGGTCTCACTCTGCTCCCCGCTCCGGGACACACTCTGCTCCCCGCTCCGGATCACTCTCTGCTTCCCGCTCCGGCACACACACTGCTCCCCGCTCCGGGACACACTCTGCTCCCCGCTCCGGATCGCTCTCTGCTCCCCGCTCCGAGACACACGGGTCCGCACTCCGAGACTCTCTCTGCTCCCTGCTCCGGGACTCACTCTGCTCCCCGCTCCGGGACTCACTCTGCTCCCCGCTCTGGGACTTACTCAGCTCCCCGCTCCGTGAATCCCTGTGGTCCCCGCTCCGGGACACACTCTGCTCCCCGCTCCGGGACACACTCTGGTCCCCGCTCCGGGACTCTCTCTGCTCCCCGCTCCGGGACACACTCTGCTCCCCGCTCCGGGACACACTCTGCTCCCCGCTCCGGGACTCACTCTGCTCCCTGCTCCGGGACTCACTCTGCTCCCCGCTCCGGGACTCACTCTGCTCCCCGCTCTGGGACTTACTCAGCTCCCCGCTCCGTGAATCCCTGTGGTCCCCGCTCCGGGACTCTCTCTGCTCCCCGCTCCGGGACACACTCTGCTCCCCGCTCCGGGACTCACTCTGCTCCCCGCTCTGGGACTTACTCAGCTCCCCGCTCCGTGAATCCCTGTGGTCCCCGCTCCGGGACTCTCTCTGCTCCC
>NW_025214777.1:4811-11760 GCF_004010195.1 Chiloscyllium plagiosum | reverse complement strand
TCTCTCTTCCCTCTCTCTCTAAGACTTGCCCCCTTTCTCTCTCGCTCCCTCCCTCGCACCTCTCTGTCTCTCTCTCTCGCCTCTGCTTCTCATTATCTTCTCCCTTGTCTCTCTCTCTCTCTCTCCCTACTTCACCCTATCTCTCTCTTGCTCTCTGCTCTCTCTCTGCTCCTTCACTCTCTCTCCACGTTCTTTCACTCTCGATCCCACTCCCTCAGTATCTCTCTCTCCCCACCTCCCTCCGTTTCTCTCTGACTGAATCTCTCTTCCTCCTGTCCCTCCCTCTCTCTCTGACACTCTCTGTCTCCCTGGTGCTTCCCTCTCCCTCTAACTCAGAGACTGGGAATTGGCAGTGAGTCTGCGAATGGGGGCGTGGGGTGAAATGATAGAGAGATGTGGGAAGTGGGAGGAGGGGAAAATGGGGGTGAAGACGGAATTGCGGGAGGGAGACAGCGACGGCAGGAGAGAGAGAGAGTTAGGGTGAGAGGGGGAGGGAAGAGTGGAGACAGGTGGAGAATCTCGTTTTGGGTGAGAGAGAGAGGGGGAGGGAGAAACAATAGTGGAGGCAGGTGGAGAAATCGGGGTTGGTGGTGTCTGAGAGGTTACGAGAACGTGAAAGGGAGAGGTGGTGAGAAAGAGACAGTGTGCAGAAAGAGATGGAGAGGCTGAGAAGTTATGAGAAAGAGGAGGGGAGAGGAAATGGGGAGGCCAGGTTGGAGGGGGAGGGGTGCAGAGGGAGTTACACCTAGCTCCTGAGCTCAGGGCACGGTGCCCTTCCCTTCCCTGAGGACCAGGACTTGGGGCTGAGTCTGTCTCTCTCCAGCTCAGCTTCTCCAACACAAAGACACACAACAACATTGGTCACTCTGCTGCTCGGCACGCTTTAATCAACATTTTTATTGGTTACAAATGGCAGTGATGGATACAGTCAGTGGGATGGTGCCTTTTCTCACCGGACCCTGAGTTGTGAGAAACATTGAAATGTTTCCCTGTAACACCCCTGTGGGATAGGGATGGACAACCCAGCGCTACCCTCAGTCTGTTACAATAGCGACAGGCTGCTCCATCGCTGAAACACTGGACTAAAATGAGAAAATCCCGGATGGATTGATTAATGAGGGAACTTGATGGATAGATGGATTTGGGTGAAGGGATATTTCAACACATTCTTCAGCTGCTGCCTGAACTTTGTCTGGGTCACGGCATAAATCGCGGTGTTTGTGCAGCAACTGAGGAGCTGCAGCATGAAGCCCAATTCCTGTACATGCCAATCGAGATACACAGACTTGTACCCAATATCCCACATCCGTCTCCATATAGAAAACAGCATTAACGTTGACCATAACAGGATTAAATTGGCCGAGATCACAAACAGTAAAATGATGGATTTTTTTCGGTTTCTCATTTCTGTGTCAGACTGAGCGTCCCCATTGGTGTGAGTGCGGAGTCTCCTGCGGGCTCTGCTGGTCACTACAATGTGTCTGACGGTGAGAACATTGAGCAGCAGAATCAGGAGAAATGGGACACACGGGGTTAGAATGTGGTGGAGGGACTCGATTATGGCCCAGAATCTGGAGAATAGGACACCGTCTGTTACATCACAAAACCACGGGGCGTTCGCCAGCCGATACCGAGCCGTGAGCATAAAATACCAAAAAATGTTCTTTAAACAGCTCAGCACAGTCACTGCTCCCAGAACCACAGCCGCCGTTTTCTCACTGCAATATTTACTTTTCAGCTTCTGGCAACAAATGGCCACAAACCGATCAAAGGTGAAAGAGACGGTGAACCAGACAGAGTAGATGGTCACTCCGTTAACTGTGAGGAAGGAAAACAAACCCATTATCCATCAGCCTGGAGGCAAAGGGACCCGTTTGATTGGGGACCCAGTGAGATTTTCAAATGTGTCCCTGTATTCAGGGATTTATTAAAATAATTGGAGTTGGAATAACCAATTGGGAAGGTCGGAATTACTGACAAAAATGTGACATAAATCACAAGAAACCCTCCCTCCCCAAACACACAGAGACACATCCATAAGGACAGATGGTTTCTAGAACATTCCACACACTCGATCACTCGAGAGCAGACACAGGTCACTCCTTCCCAGTTCCTAATGCGGAGGGTGGGAACGTTGCTGTCCTGAAGGATTCTCTCCCAGTTCCCTGAAGAGAAACGGAGTTTGGGAATTTCTGTATTTTGGTCTAAATTGTGGTCGATCCTGTGTCGGGAAGAAATGTAAATGCGTGGAAAATGTATTCACCCCTTTAACTGCCTGAGGGGCCTTCGGAACAGTGTCTCATTCTCCCTGGAACGGGATCTCTTCCCTCGGGATCTTATCATTTGTTCAATTCACTGACGTCCAGCCGTTCACAAACAATGTCAGGGACAGAACGTTCCGGGGAATGTCAGTTATAGAATGTCGGGGACAGAACGTTCCGGGGAATGTCAGTTATAGAATGTCCAAGACAGAAAGTTCCGGGGAATGTCAGTTATAGAATGCTGGGGACAGAACGTTCCAGGGAATGGCAGTTATAAAATGTCGGGGACAGAAAGTTCCGGGGAATGGCAGTTATAGAATGTCGGGGACAGAACGTTCTGGGGAATGTCAGTTATAGAATGTCGGGGACAGAACGTTCCAGGGAATGGCAGTTATAGAATGTCAGGGACAGAACGTTCCGGGAAACACCTTGACCTGTCCATCACCTTTCCCCCTACCCGCCCCATCAACATGATGTACTGTGCCTGGGCACACTGTAAAATTAGTGGGGTCAGAGACGGAGGGTCCAATCACAGGAATGGGAGCTAAAGGCATTGCCAGATCAGCTGAAATGGCAAGCTGTACCACATTCTCAATCCACCTCACAGAACCAGCCCAGACACCATCACCCTAGAGGAGATATCTGTTTACCGTGGAACACTGTGCAGACCAGGCCAGTGTCCTGCTCAGTACAACCCAGCAATCTGTCCAGATTCATCCATTACACTGGTCAATATAATCCAGCAATCTATCCAGAGTGGAACACTGCGCAGATCAGATCAGGGCATTGATCTATAAACCCAGACCATATATCTGTCCAGCGCGGTGAGAAGTGCAGACCACAGCAGGGCACTAATGTGTGAACCTGAAACAAATATCCATCCAGCATAAGGAGCTACACAAACCACATCATTGCATTATCTATAAACCTCAACAGATAGCCTGACCAGCACAGGGACCTGTGCAGTGATCACCCGTGAATTAATCTGTAAACCAGGAGCATTAACCCTCCCAGCACTTAGGACTGTGTACACCACCCCAGTGCATTGATCTGTAAACCAGGAGCAGTTAACCTCCCAGCCTGTCGGAGTGTAAACCCCACCCCAGTGCATTGATCTGTCAACCAGGAACAGTTACCCTCACAGCATGTAGGACTGTGTACACCACCCCAGTGCATTGATCTGTAAACCAGGAGCAGTTACCCTCCCAGCATGTAGGACTGTGTACAACGCCCCAGAGCATTGATCTGTAAACCAGGAGCAGTTACCCTCCCAGCATGTAGGACTATGTACACCTCCCCAGTGCATTGTTCTATAAACCAGGAGCAGTTACCCTCCCAGCATGTAGGACTGTGTACACCACCCCAGTGCATTGCTCAGTAACACTGTGTTAGATCCCTGCGCAGTACGGGGAAACTTGCAGCCCATGCTGGAAGTTACACGATGTGGAGCTCCTATCCATTTTTCCCTCCATATCTCCATTGTGCCCTAACAAGGGGGAGCTGTGGGTGTGAACATCACTGCCAGGGAGAGATGTCGGGGGAGTCAGTTTAAATATCACCACATGGGAGGGGTTTAGGAAATAGACAGAGAGGGGGGAGACTGACAGACAGTGTCATGGAAGGATGTGTTCCTAGGTTGCAAAATGCTGAAATGTAGACATTTCGATAACATCCTGGAACTTGAGGCAGTCTTCCCAGGAAAGATGGGAAACAGGCATATTGGTGTGAAGTCAGATGAGCATTTGTTCTGCGTCTTTGGAACTGGAATTAGTTTCAACAGAATCTATGATTCACTGGGCTGAATCTAACAATAATTTATCTCAGTGACATTTTCAGTGAGTGTGACAGAAGGATTGTCTGTACGAGGCTGAGCTAGTTTTCTGGTGCTATCTTATCGTACTCACCTCATTAATTACCCAGCCTAAGCCATGGTGTTCCTGTCATTCAATACCAGGCCGATTCTCCCACCCATCATAGTTGGAGGTACTCACCATCGCCCGGATGCCCCTGGATATTCCGTGATCCCTGGCAATGCTGCTATCTTTAAAAGGCGAATGGGCACACAGTTGAGCTTTCTCCGTTAGGAGCTGCCCTGCACAGTTTACTCGAGCATGGCAGATAAGGGGCAATTACACCACAGTTTGCCGACAGGGGCACGGAGGCCCTGGTGGATGGGCTAGTTAGGGGGGGGACTATTCTCTTCCCAGAAGGGCCACACCACCAGACCCACCGAGCATGGTCTGAGCTCACCACCCAGCTCAGTGCAGTATCCGCGGTCTGAGGAAATGTCCAGCAATACAGGACAAGCATCAATAACCTTTCCCACTCTGTCAGGATAAGGGTCACTGTATTCTCTCTGTTCCCTCACACTCACGGTATATCTGTTATAGCACCAGCCCCCGAACTAGGTTCCTGCTCCACCACTCTCACCGCTGCATGCAGCACCTTCTGTCTCTATCTCTGTCTCTGTCTCTCTCCTGTCTCTCTCTCTCTGTCTCTCTCTCTCTCTCTCCCTCCCCCTCCCTCCCTCTCTCCATCCACTTTACCCCCCTACACTAATAACACTGCCTGGATACAACACTGTGGACTGACTCCCTCCGGACCCCTCAGCATGACCCCGTCCCCCACATCCACCGGCACTAACAGCAGGGCCACCCACTCCCACCCTCCCTCTCTCCCTCCCTTTTTCCCCTTCCAGAAGAAACGGCCTTGAAAAGGACAGAAAGGACGAAGCTGGGTGGTTCAGTGCCCGATATCCCTCCCGCGCCATTTGGGGAGGACTCTGGTACGAGCCGGAGGGGAGAGGGAGACCTCGTGTGGAGATTCTGAAACATCTACGTCCCACTGACCGAGGAAGGAACAATGTTCAGTGAAGGGCAATTCTCACTTTAAACCCATCGGCAGCTCCGTTTCCCCCCGCCACAACTTAGAAGCTGTGGCCCTGATGCCATCGCCCTTTTGTGTCGAGCTGGTACAAAGGGAATCTCCACGGCAGGAGGGTGGGCTCACAACATATCGTCACCATCACCTCCCAGGAAGGGAGCAAGCAGGCTCCCTCCTACGTCTCCCTCCTACGTCTCCCCCGTAACGAGCTCAGATACTGAAACTAATCTGTGATAGTAACTGCTCTCCCCACTTGTCCTGACATCTTCAACAATCTGTGCTCATATTCACCCAGCGCTCTATGCTCCAGCTCCCCCTTTATAACGGCACAGCCTGTCTTAAACTGTCTTTTCATGTCCTTCCTACCGAATTGCATCACCTCACACTGCTCTGCATTAATCCCCATCTGCCCGAAAACTACACCAACGTGTCACTGTCCTGTTTGAGTCCCATACTGTCCTCCATAGACTTCAGAGTTCTTCCAGCTTTGGTGCAATTTACAAACATTGAGATTTTCATAGCGTGACAGTCTCCAAGAAACAACTGCAATCCTGCCCCACACTCACGAGTGTGAGAAATTGAAATACTGCTATATTCCCACGATGGAGTCGAAGAATGGCATGCTGTCAACAGACCAACAAAAATCTTGACACACACCAGACACAGTGAGTGAAATACTGGCAAACCATGGAGCAAGAGAAATCCGGATATGCTCTGCTTATCTTCAGTGACATCATGGTATTAATGTTCTAAGTTGAAAGTGTGCACTGTACATTTAAGAGAGAGGGAACACTGTTCTAAACGGAGAGCTTCCAAGCTCCTGTGTATATGAGAGGATGGCAGATCCAGAGTGTCAAGGACAACTGAAAATATGTCATAATTGGCAGTGAAATTGAACGCCGAGTTGGTTGCTCTTTCAACAACAATTCGAATTTTACCAATTAGTTTAAATTATGCCCCAGGATACTAAAACCAAATCAAGTTTGTATTTATTGGTTTTAGATAAATGATCTGATGCTGTGGATATTAAGAATGCAGGCATTTTGAAAATTGCAAACACAGCAAATGCCATCAACACAGATCCAAGAAGTTGGAAAATAATCTCTATCAAAGGTACCTTTTCATATGAAACATATTCACAGTAAAAAGAAAGAAAATAACCCAGGGAGATCCACAGTTGAACGAAACCACCGAAAACAACAGCTGTTGAGTGTTTTTGAAATTAAATGACGTAATTTTAACAAGTGTCGTATTGAAGTAGTATATTGCTATAGAGTTGGAGTGGGGTAATAGGCAGTGAAGAGATTTGGGATCTCAGAGTTGTGAATAGTTGATGTAAAATGTTCACTTTCAGAGTTATAAAATAAATTGGTGTTTTTATTTAAGCAGTGGAGTTTGGGTGTTCTCTGTCCCTCATACTTCAACAGTTTACGAGGCGAATTGAGCATTTCTTTATGTTTCATTTAAGTTACCAGATGAGCTTCACGCCGTTCGCTAACCATCCCCGTGTGTGTATCTGTGTGGAGAAAGTGAGGTCTGCGGATGCTGGAGATCAGAGCTGAAAATGTGTTGCTGGAAATGTTCAGAAGGTCAGGCAGCATCCAGGGAACAGGGGAATCGACGTTTCGGGCATAAACCCTTCTTCAGGAAGGAGGAAAGCTTGTCCAGCAGGCTAAGATAAAAGGTAGGGAGGAGGGACTTGGGGGAGGGGCGTCGGAAATGCGATAGGTGGAAAGAGGTCAAGGTGAGGGTGATAGGTCAGACTGGGGTGGGGGCGGAGAGGTCAGGAAGAAGATTGCAGGTTA
>NW_025214777.1:0-2214 GCF_004010195.1 Chiloscyllium plagiosum | reverse complement strand
GGGGGGGGGGAGGGAGAGCGGCGTGGGGGCGGGGTTGGGCGTGGTGATGGCGCTCGGCGAACGGGCGGGGTCAGACGTGCTGACGAATATGGGCGGGGGGGCGGGGTTAGGCAGACAGTCGGAGATCGGCGAAGTGGCCGGGTTAGGAGTGGTGACGGAGCTCGTCGTGGGGGCGGGGTTAGGCGTGGTGACGGAACTCGGCGGGGGTCGGGATTAGGCGTGGAGGTCGGCGTGGGGGCGAAGACACATGCGGCGTTGTGGTCGTGTAGGTTAGTAACGTCACTGGGGGCGGAAGTGGCTGCGGCGACCACAGAGGCAGAGTTATTCCCCAAAGCCGCGGAGGTCGCGAGTCTGTCGGCGATTGTCTTCATGGCGATCGTGGAGGAGGTTGTCTGGGCGGCGATCGCGGAGGCTGCGAGGTAGGTTGGGGCGGAAGTGACATCATGGTACGTGGCGGCGGTTGTTGCTAATGGCGCCGGACTGATTTCGGAGGCTGATGGAAGATTCTGGAACTGTTGAGGAACCCGGAGTGTGGGGGTAAGTACATGAAAGTTTTTGGTGCTTACTGTCTTTAATTTGCGATCTGGCTAGGAAGAACTGTTTGTTTAGTGTATGGATTCTTCTGTGGATGAAGGACAATAGAGGTCCTTTGCAAGTCTGTGAGAGTGTTGTCCTGAGCTGGGTAGGTCTAATTGCAGGGAAAGTAGGTAGCAGCGCATGGCTGCAAGCGTGGAGCGGAGGATCCGGAGGAAGGTCTGTTGCTGGAGGCTTCGGATTTGCTGTAGGTATTGGTTGTCCTGGTTGGGTCCAAGTTTCGTTGGTCGGAACGTAGTCCGGAGTCCGTGCGGGGTCAGTCGGTTCCGTAGGCACGTGCTGATGAAGGAGATATGGCTGTGGTAGCGAGTCTGTTTGAGAATGTGGCTGAAGAGCTTCTGTGCAGAGGAGATGACCTGGGGTATGCAGTGAGAGAGGGACTCACTGAAATCTTTGCAGAGGGAGGAAGAGAGCTTCTTCAAGGAAGGCATCCTTGTAAGAGGATTCGCAGTAGGTTGAAATCTTTGAGGAGAAAGTGAGGTCTGCGGATAATGCGATAGGTGGAACGAGGTCAGGGTGAGGGTGATAGGTCAGACTGGGGTGGGGGCGGAGAGGTCGGGAAGAAGATTGCAGGTTAGGAAGGCGGTGCTGAGTTCGATGGATTTGACTGAGGCAAGGTGGGAGGAGGGGAAATGAGGAAACTGGTGAAATCCGAGTTCATCCCTTGTGGTTGGAGGGTTCCTAGGCGGAAGATGAGGCGCTCTTCCTCCAACCGTCGTGTTGTTGTGGTCTGGCGATGGAGGAGTCCAAAGACCTGCATATCCTTGGTGGAGTGGGAGGGGGAGTTGAAGTGTTGAGCCACAGGTTGGTGGGGTTGGTTGGTCCGGGTGTCCCAGGGATGTTCTCTGAAACGCTCCGCAAGTCGGCGGCCTGTCTCCCCAATATAGAGGAGGCCACATCGGGTGCAGAGGATGTAATTCACTTTGATATTATTGACCTTGATATTAATAAACTGGAGAGGGTTCGGAAGAGATTAACCTGGATGTGGCTGGGAAAGGAGGGATTGAGCTATAAGAAGCTGGATAGGCTGGAACATTTTTCACTGGAGAGTATGACGTTAAGGGGTAACTTTACAGGAGTTTATAAAATAATGAGGGGTACAGATAAGCTGAAGGGCTGATGTCTTTTCCTTCGAGGTGGGGATCCTAAAACTCACCCTGACCCAGTCTGAGACCGATATCATCGGCCATATCACCAACCTGGTAACATTTAACATTTGTTGTGAGCAGTGGAGGAGTGGGACGAGAAAAGGAAACAGTGACCCAAAAAGCCGGGGAACGATAGACCAGTGAGCCTGATATCAGTGGTGGGTAAGTTGTTGGAGGGGATTCTGAGGGACAGGATTTACATACATTTGGGAAGGCAAGGGCTGATCGGGGTAGACAACGTGGCTTTCGGCATGTGAAATCATGTCTCATTAATTTAGTTGAGCTTTATGAAGAAGATTGATGAAGGCAGTTTGGTAGACATTGTCGATATGAACTTCAGCAAGGTGTTCATTTAAAGAACAAAGAACAAAGAAAATTTACAGCCCAGGAACAGGCCCTTCGCCCTCCAAGCCTGAACTGATCTCCAAATGTACTGTCTAAATCTGTCGGTCAATTCTTAAACATCTGTATG
>NW_025214776.1:43390-50625 GCF_004010195.1 Chiloscyllium plagiosum | reverse complement strand
AAGAGTAGACAGGCCAGCAGTAATTCATAGCTGTTTTTAAAAGAAGTGGTCACAGTCTTGGGGTCATGGCGCCCGCTCTATCAGATGTTATATCTGCTGTTTGTTAATGTAAGCAGTAAGTGCGGTAGCTTGAATTGATTCTCATCAGGTTTAGGTACACGTGGTTCTGACCGTGGCATGTTCACCCACACTCATCACTGAAACGGAGATCGGCTTCATGGTAATGGTAGACTGAGAGATCATATTGTGGTTGAATATAATTCTGCTGCTGCTGCTACTACAGCTGCTATGATTTGCAGCATCACATGAATGCCCAGTTTGAGTTGCAATATCTGCAATACAATTCTGCTGCCTGTCCTCAATTCGCACGGGGACCCGGTCACCCTTCTCCCCTGTACACAGTGCCTTATCCCGGTTTCTAATGTGGGAACGCTTCCATTTTTAAAAATTCTCATCCTGTTAGGATATCTTCATGATGCCATGCCTCCAATTTGTCACATTCCTCAAAAGCATTTAACGTTTTCACCTGAATATTTTCCCCTCCAGTAATGCCATCTTCTGTTTAAAGCGAATGTGTTTCCCTCTGCTTCTCTCCATGACCATGTTTAAGAGCTCTGTAGTGTAGGTAATGACAGCCTTATGTAGTTTCAGAACAAATGAATTTGTATACCTTGCGTTATCATTCACTTTCTGGTGTATGGCGCTCCATGTTGGACAGGGCGTGTGAGCAGCTTTGACACACATGTTTGAAACTTATTCAAAAACAGAAATTGCTGAAGACACTGACAGGTCTGACAGCATCTGTAGAGTGAAAGCAGAGGCAAGCTTTCGGGTTCTGTGACTGTTCCTCAAAGCACCGAGTAAGCTATATTGAAAATGTATTCTGTAACTTTTCATTTTTGAAGGAATTCAGTGGGTCTGGCAACATCTGCAGAGATAGAGAAACAATGTTAATGTTTCAAGTCCAGTGTAAATCTTCTTCAGACATGTAAAGGATTGGAAAGTGAGTGTTTTAGTATCTTGGCAGAGGTAGGAAAGAATGTTTGGAAGCCCAGTGTGAAAGTCAAATGGGCTTTAAATTGTGGAGAAAGAGACACAGACATTAATGTGTAAATATTAGAAGTTGATTTTCTCTGTTGAATGCATCATAAACAAGACACGAACTTAGGGAGCCCAGGAGGGAGAGTGGACGGAAAATGGAGAATAAACATAATGGATTCAGGCTGTAAATTTAAGGAATTGAATATTAACTCCTACAGACCGTTACGTAACAAAGTGTAAAGTGAAGTGTTACTCGAGCTTGGGTTGGGCTTCACTGGAACATTGCAGCAGCCTGCATTTTCTTAGAATCCTTACAGTGAGGAAACAGGCCCTTCAGCCCAACAGGTTTATACTGATTCTCCAAAGAGTATGAGAACCAATCCCATTCTCTACCCTAATACTATACATAGACCCTTGACTATTGCACCTAACATCAACATCCCTGAACTCAATCGGCAATTCAGCATGGCCAATTCACCTAACCTGCACAACTTTGAACTGTGACAGGAAACCAGAACACCCAGAGGAAATCGAACCCAGTTCCCTGATGTTGTGATACAGCAGTGCAAATCACTGTGCCACCGTACTATCCAGGACCGAAATATTATAATGCCACAAATCTATACAAACAGAAATGAAGCCATTCGGAACATCAACTCTGCTCCGCCATTTGATCACGACTGACAGATTTTCAACTCCATTTTCCTGCTTCCTCTCAGTAACCTTTGATCCCCTTGTCAATGAAAACTTATCTGTGTCTGATTTAAATATACTAAATAGAATATAGAACATAGAACAGTACAGCTCAGAACAGGCCCTTTGACCCACGATGTTTTCCCAAGATTTAATCCTATTGTAAAATGTAGTAATTTAACCTACGCACCCCTCAACTCACTGCTATCCATGTGCATGTCCAATAGTCGCTTACATGTCCCCAATGACTATGTTTCGACCAACAGAGCTGGCAGCGCATTCCATGCATTCACAACTCTCTGCGTAAAGAACCTACCTCTGATGTCTCCCTTTTACCTTCCTCCTCATATCTTCAAACTATGACTTCTCGTACTAGTCAATCCTTCGCTGGGAAAAGAAGTCTCTGGGTATTGACTCTATCTGTTCCTCTCATTATTTTGTACACCTCGATCAGCTCTCCTTGTCGCCAGAGAGAAAGGTTCAAGCTCGTTCAACCTTTCATCATAAAGCAAGCCCTCCAATCCAGGCAGCATCCTGGTAAACCTTCTTTACACCCCCTCCAAAGCCTGTGTATCTTTCCTATATTAAGGCGTCCACAACTGGACACAATATTCCAAGTGTGGTCTCACCAGGGACCTGTAGAGCTGCAGCAAAACCTCACGGCTCTTAAAGTCGATCCCCCAATTAATGAAAGCCAAAACACCATATGCTTTCTTGACCCCTATCCATTTGGGTGGCAACTTTGAGGGATCCATGCGCACCCAGATCCGTCTGTTTCTCTACACTGCCAAGAATCCTGTCTTTAATGCTATATTCAGGATTCGAATTTGACCTTCCAAAATGCATAACTTTTCACTTATCCAGGTTGAATCTCTTCTGTCATTTCTCAGCCCAGCTCTGCATCATGTCTATGTCACGCTGCAGCCTGCAGTGGCCCTCTATACTATCAACGTCACCTCCAACCTTTGTGTCATCAGTAAATTTACTAACCCACCCCATAACCTCCTCATCCAAGTCATTTATAAAAACAAAGAACAGAGGCCCAAGAACACAGCCCTGTGGGATCCCTCTCATATTGTCCTCCAAGCAGAATACTTTCCATCTATAACCACTGTGTGCCTTCTGCCAGCCAACCAATTCTGAATCCAGATAACCAAATCTCTCTGTATCCAATACTTCCTGACTTTATGAATGAGCCTTCCATGGGGAACCCTATAAAATACCTTGATGAAGTCCACATGCACCACATCCATTGCTCGACCGTCGTCGATCTGTCTTGACACCTCCTCAAAGAAATCAATAAGATTTGTGAGGCATGACCTGCCCCTCATGAAACCATGCTGACTGCCTTTAATCACACTATGCTTTGCCAAATAGTCATAAATCCTATCCCTCAGAATTTTTTCCAAACTTTGCTGACCACAGACGTAAGACTGACTGGTCTCTAATTGCCAGAGGTTTTCCTATTACCCTTCTTGAAGTAAGAAACAACGTTCGCCTCTTCCAATCCTCCGGTATGACTCCTGTGGAGAGTGAGGAGGCAAATATCCTCACAGAAGAGATTCAACCTGGATAAGTGAAAAGTTATGCGGCTTAGCAACCTCCTTTCCCGCTTCCGGGAGCAGTCTAGGATAAATCTGGTCTGGCCCTGGGGACGTATCCATATTAATGTTTTCCTAAATTTCTAGCATATCAACTTCATCTGCTCAGACTCCACGCATAAATTCCCTACGCTAATCCTAATCAGCCCTACCTACTCCCTGATTATTCTCTTATTCCTCACGTATGAGAAAAATGCATTTTGGATTCTCTCTAATCCTTCTTGCCAAGCCTTTTTCGTGCCCCATCATGGCTCACCTCAGTCCATTTCTGAGCTCCTTCCTAGCAAGCCTGTAATCCTCTAAAGCTGTGCTAGATCCTTGCTTCCTCCATCTTACATAAGCTGTCTACTTCCTTTTTAGAGACGTTCCTCTGTTCTCGTCATCCAAGGTTTCTTAATCTTACACCTTCTTACCTGTCTCAGAGGAACAAATTTGTGTATCACTTGCAACAACTACTCCTTAAACAGTCTCCACATGACTGCTGTGCCCTTTCTGTGGAACAATTGCTCTCAGTCTGTACTTCCCAACTCCTGTCTGATAGCATCATAATTTCCTTTACCCCAGTTAAATATCTTTCCTCGGAAACTGCTCCTTTCACTCTCCCAGACTATGCTACATGTGAGGCAGTTGTGATCACTTTCACCAAAGTGCTCTCCCACCGTGAGTTCTGACACCTGTCCTGGCTCGTTGTCGAGCACCACATCCAAAATAGCTTCTCCCCTCGACGGTCTGTCTACATACTGAGCAAGGAAACCCTCTTGAACACACCTGACAAAAACGGCTTTTTCCACACCATCTGCGCTTAGGAGGTTTCAGTCGATATTGGGAAAGTTGAAATCACCCATAGCAATAACCCTGCATTTTTCCAGAATCTGCCCGCCTATGGGATCTTCAATCTCTCTACTGGTATTAGGCGGTCTGTAGAAAATCCCTAAATGTGGTGACTATTCCCTTGCTGTTCCTAACTTTCACCCATACTGACTCAGTAGACAAACCTTCCTCAACAACCTTCATTTCTGTAGCTGTGACACACTCTCTGATTAGCAATTCTGCACCCCCTCCTCAGTTTCCACCCACCCTGTTCTTTTTTAGATAAGATTACATTACTTACAGTGTGCAAACAGGCCCTTCGGCCCAACAAGTCCACATCAACCCTCCATAGAGCAACCCACCCAGAACCATTCCCCTACATTTCCCCCTTCAACTAACACTACGGGCAATTTAGCATGGCCAATTCACCTAATCTGCACATCTTTGGATCATGGGAGAAAACCGGAGCACCCGAAGGAAACCCAAGGGGAAAATTTGCAAACTCCGCACAGTTAGTTCCTTGACGTGGGAATTGAACCCGGGTCTCTGGAGCAGTGAGGTAGGAGTGCTAACCATTGTGCCACCGTGCTGCCCCAAAACATTTTGAAACGTTCTAAACCCTTGGAACATCAAGCAACCATCCCTGTCCCTGTGAAACCTACGCCTCCGTTGTGGCCATGACATCGTTGCCCCAAGTACTGATCCATGCTTTAAGTTTGTCACTCTTATTTCGGACATTCCTTGCATTAAAGCAGACGAACTCTAACCGATCCCTTTGCTTCATCACGTGAGAAACATTCCTGATAGATTCAATATATCCTGTCACTATCCTGGCTGCAACTCACCCCCTCTCAGACATGTGGTCTTATTCCTCCCCCCTGCCAAACTAGTTTAAACCCGTCTGAATCACACGAGCAAACCTCCCAAACAGGACATTTGTGCTCCTCCAGTTTAGTTACAACCTGTCCTTCATGTGCAGGTCCCACCTTACCCAAATGTATCCCGATGGTCTAGATATCTGAAGCCCTCCCTCCTGCAACAGCCTCGCAGCCACGTGTAAAGCTGCATTCGCTGACTGTTCCTCATCTCACTAGGTCGTTGGACAGGTAACAAACCCAAAAGCACTCCTCTACTTGTCCTGCTCTTCAGCTTCCAAACTAACTCTCTGTTGTCACTTTTCAGATCCTCAGTCCCGTTCCTGGCCATATCGCTGGTGCCAAATGATCTGGTTTCCACAGGCTTCTGTGGTAAGGAATTCCACAATTTCACGACTCTCTGGCTAAAGACGTTTCATCTTATCTCCGTTCTAATGGGGTTTCCCTTTGCTCTAAGCCTGCGCCCTCCTACCAGTGTAAACGTCCTCCCAATTTTGTCTGTATCCAGGTCATTCAGTATTCTGTAAGTTTCAATTGGACACCCCTCATCCTTTTAATCTCCATCGAGCATAAACCCAGAGTCTTCCAATATTCCTCATGTGTTCAGCTTTTCATTTCTCGTGAACCTTCTCCTGACACACACCGAGGCTAATACATCCTTTCTGAGGTATGAGGCGCAAAATACTGGAAATGTGGTCTGACCAGAGCCTTAGAAAGCCTCAGAATCCCCACCATTAATCCTACTCCTCTTGAGAGGATTGACAACATTGTATTTACCTTCTTAACTACTGACTCAACCTGCAAGTTTATCTAAGGCGAATCCTGGGCTTGGAATCCCAAGTCCCTTTGTTACTCAGATTTCTGATTTTTTTTTTCCCGCATTTAGTAAATAGTCCATGCCTGTATTCTTCATACCAAAGTGCATGAACTCACACTCTCCCACATTGTGTTCCATCTGCTACCCCATTTCCCACTCTCCTAAACTGTCGAAATCTTTCTGCAGGCTCCCTGCCTCCTCAATACTACATGCCCCTCCACCTATCTTTGCATCATCTGCAAACGTAACCAGAATGCCTTCTGTCCCACCACTCAGATCATTAACCGATAAAGTGAAATGTTGTGGTCCCAACACTGAGTGTTGTGGAACACTGCTAGGCACTGGCCGCCGTCCTGAGATGGACAATTTTATCCTCACTCTGCATCCTGCCAGAGAGACAACCTATTATCCACGCTAGTACCTGGCCTCTGACACCATGGGTCCTTATCTAACTCTGCAGCCTCCTGTGCGGTACTATATCAGAGGCCTTCTGGAATTTCAGATAGGTAACTTACTCTGGTCCAATCCGTCGTTACCTCCTCAAAGAATTCTCATTATCTTGAGAGCAATGTAGGTTATTGAAATGGGAAGGGCAGGGTCATTCCGACAGACAGAGTGCATATGTTCCTCAAAACAGATTCTGTTTGGCTCACTAATGTAAAGGAGACTGTATTGTGAGCAGCAATGACTGGAGACTGGATTGGAAGTGTACAAGTGAAATGCTGCTTCACCTGGAAGCTATGTTTGGGGCCTTGGACAGTGAGGAGGGAAGAGATGATTGGGCAAATGTTGCAGCTTCTGCATTTGCATGGGAAGTGTCCATAAGGGATGTTGGGAAGTGTTCGGGGTAAAGGGGCGTGCCAAAGAAGGAGTGGTCCCTGTGAAATACTGACATTGGACGGGAGGGGAAGATGTGTTTGATGGTGCTGTCCTGCTGGAGGTGGTGGAAGCGGTGGAGGATGATTCTGC
This sequence comes from Chiloscyllium plagiosum, assembly GCF_004010195.1. Lineage (NCBI taxonomy): Eukaryota > Metazoa > Chordata > Chondrichthyes > Orectolobiformes > Hemiscylliidae > Chiloscyllium > Chiloscyllium plagiosum. Next base: position 43,819 of record NW_025214776.1, on the reverse strand, counting down.
GAATGCAGAGTGTAGTGCAGTAGGAAGTGAGGACGATGGGAGATCTATCACTGTTCTGTGAGGGAGGGGACGGAGTGAGGGCAGAAGAGAGGGAGACGGGACAGTCACAGCTGAAAGCTCAGTCCATCAGAGTGAGGGAATTTCTTGTTTGAGAGAAAAGGATGACTTGCAGGAAGCTTCCCAAGGGAATGTGGCATCATCGAACAGAAATGACAGAGGCAGGGAAACTGGGAGAATGGAGTCACCCTCAGTTGATCATGTGTTCAGCCACATACGTAGGTTCCCCCTGAATGATTAAAAAGAGCCAGTCTTTTCAAATACAGATTTATGTCATATATCTGGTCAAATACGGAGTGTGAAAATAGACATAGGTGAAGGTCAGCAGATGTGTGTGTGTGTGGGGGGGGGGGGGAGCATTTAAGCAGGTAC
>NW_025214776.1:20696-42437 GCF_004010195.1 Chiloscyllium plagiosum | reverse complement strand
TGAAATATTCCATAACTCTCGGGATTACAGGAGTGTTCCAGTGAAACTAGCGAAACTCCATTGTGGCGCCTGTCTTCGTGAAGAGAGTGAGTATTCAAGTGTTTAGGTGCTCCCATTGTCTGAATAGTGGAGCATATTTGAGAGGCTGAATGGCCTCATGAGGCACTTTCATCCTGAGTGATTTTTAAAAAAGTAAAACTCTGCTCCTTCCTCTGATGCGTTACATACTGGAGGATGAACATTTTGCTAAAGTTGAATTATTTTGAAAATTATCTGGAACATTGTACAAACGACATCATTCAGAGAATTCTAGAAACAGCACTCATAAGAGCATTTTATAACAATGTGGGGGTTTTGCATAAGTGAGAGAGAGAGAAGGTGCTGCATTGCAGTGGTGAGAGTGATGGAGCCTTATTCTGGAAAAGGCGCTAACAGATATACAGTGAGTGTGAGAGAGTGGAGAGAATATGGTGACCCTTATCCTGACAGAGTGGGGAAGGATATTGATGCTTTTCCTGTACTGTATTGCTGGACTTTTCTTCGGACCGCAGATACTGCACTGTGCTGGGCGGTGTGCTCAGACCATGCTCGGTGAGTCTGGTGGTGCGGCTCCCTCTGGGAAGAGAATGGTCTCCCTCTGTACTAGACCATTCGCCAGGACCTCCGTGCCCCTGTCGACAAGCTGTGGTGTAATTCGCCCTTATTTACCATGCTCGGGAAACTATGCAGGGAAGCTCCAAACTGAGAAGGCTCAACCGTGTGCCTTTTAAAGATGGCAGCAGTGCCAGGGATCACTGAATATCCAGGGATACCCGGGTGATGGTGTGTACCTCCAGCCATGATGTGTAGGAGAATCGGGCTGGTATTGAATGAGAGGGACATCATGGGGTGGGGTGGATCGGTAATGAGGTGAGTTCGATATGATAACACCAGGAAACTAGCTCTGCCTCATGCAGATATTCCTTCTGTCACAGTCAATTGAAATGGCACTGAGTCAACTTATTGTTCGTTTCAGCCCAGTGAGTTGAAGACTCTGCTGATCCGACGACCAGTTACAAAGTTACAGGACGAATGCTTATCCAAAACTCTCCATCATCTTAACTTACACCAATATCCTTCTCACCCATCATTCCTGGAAACAGTGGTCTATATTGCAAGATGCTATCGAAATGTTTTCATTTCACAATTTTTAAACCTACTATCAGATCCTTCTCTGAAATTCTCTCTCAATCTCCCCCTCGCTTTTTAACCAAGCTCCTCCCATTTGTTGGTATTTAAACTGATTCCCCCGCCATCTCTGTCCGGCAGTGAGTTTCACTTCCACAGCACCCCTGTGTCCTGCCACACTGTAGATATGGAGCTGTAAATGGAGGGAGCTGCACATCCTGTCACTTCCAGCATGAGCTGCAAGTTTCCCCACGCTGGGCAGTGATCTGATACAGTGTTACTCAGCAATACAGTGATTTGTGTACGCAGCTGTGTATGCTGGGAAATCAGTGCTCCAGATGAATGGATAAATTCACTGCTATTCACTGCACAGCTCCCCATGCTGCACAGATATCCAGTCCGTGTGTATAGAACAATGCCTTTGTGTGTTCTGCACAGCGCCCTGTGCTGAAAAGATTATCGAGTCCAAGTTTATAGATCAGTGCACTGTTGGACCGATAAGTGGTGAACTGGTGAGTTCTAAACAGTGTTCGATCCTGGATGGATTGCTGAGCAGGACACTAGCCAAGTCTACACAGTGCTTCATGCTGAGCAGGTATCTTATCTGGGCTAGCCAGGCTGGATCTGAGAGGTGGATTCAGTTTCTGATATAATTCCTGACATGATTATCGCTCCTCCAGCTCGGCCCATTCCGCTGGTAAATGTGAGGTGATGTGTTTCAGATAGAATTTACTTGGTCAAAATATTCAACATTAAGCAAAACACTATTTATTTGAATATTGTTGATAAAAGACAACAAAAGGAAGAGGAACTTGCAATAACTTAATTCTGTTGGAAAACTTAGCTGAATAATAGTTTATTTAACAGCGATAAAGTAACTGCTCCAATATGGTATCATCCAATAAACACACAAATGTCAAAAAGCAAATGCAGGAAACAGATTGTCTGACATGCAGTTCTCCAATCCAGGAGGAAAGAACATCAAAAGACAGTTCCGAGAGAAATCACAGAGAGAGTGTGCAGCACCCTGGAGAGATTTCCTGCCTTCCAACTCTGCTGAGACTCCAGCAATAACTGGCAAAAGGTAAAACTAAGAATCCTGGTTCTGTGAGAGTTTGACCATCACTCCACAGGACCAGGCCGTGGCTGCAAGAGCACAAGGAATGGACTGTATCTACATCATCTATGGATCTGTAGGTGTCTCTCAAAAATGTCTAAACCCACCTAAATGCTGGACAGACAAAAGTCAATGTTAAACATAAATAAATAAAACGAAATTATGTAGCAGGCCTGGTGATCAGACACAGACAGCCTCGGGAGCCCAGCAATTCCTACACTGCTAAAACACAGCAGAATAATCGAGCTTGTGCAGAGAAAGAATTATTTCTTTCCCTCACCTCTATGTTTACAACTGGAGATGTGCCATTCGACCAATAATCAGCGATATCAAAATTTCACCCACACCAAGTATTATTGTGATACATCAGAGCTGCCGTGAAATGGGTTAACTGGAGCTGTTTGTTCAGTGATTGTGATTAATATCAGTCTTCCTGGACCCATCTGAGTCACTGGAGGATTTCCCTCTTCCATAATTAGGACCTTCTTTCAACTTGTTATGCCATAGTATTTGGGGCAGAGTCAACCTCCACAAGATTGGAATCAGCAGCTGCAGAGAAAGAGAGAGAAATCAGAATCTGAGAACATTAGAATGCTCCAACAATGGATCAGAATAGGAGAACAATAGACTGGAATGTTCCAACAATGGATCAGAATCTGACAACATTAGGCTGGAATGTTCCAACAATGGACAGGAGTTTATCATCGGGTCTTTATTGGCTTTCTCAGGATTGGCCACGGTTACAGTTGCGGATACGAGCTGTACTGATGATTATTCAAGCTGGGTACTATCCCATTCCCGCTATTATTGGTGTTCCTGGTAAGTCTATCTCTGTCAATTCTATAAATGAGGCTGCATGTTATTGCTATTCTGTCTGATTATATTTAACAAATACATGAACTTTCAGTCACAAACGCCATTTCCTTCTCATGCATTTCCAAACGACTTACTCATAAACAACTGAGAAGGAACAAGACTGTTCGGAACCTTGAGTCACTTTTTACCGTGAACTGTTTATGTCTCCATATTCTCTCTGTGATCAAACTTGCCGATACCCACCCACATAATATCCCCAATCTCCAGCTCTGCCTGAGTTCTGTTGCTGACTTCGCCATCATCTACCCCTTCGTTTACGACAGTTTTTATGGCTCCAGTTCTCTTCTGAACTCTCTTCCAGTTACAAATTGTTTGACCACAAACTTGTTCTTGTCTCTACAGTTACTTCACCACAGGGACTCTTAATAATGTCACTGACTGTGTAATTCAGCGGCACGGGTTATGACTCAAAAACCATTGTCTGAAATCCTACCACTGCTGATGACTAAATTTAAATTCCAATGACAAAAAGTGGAATGAAACCTAATTTCACTCATGGCAACCATAAACCATCAGGGTTTCTTTTCCTTTTTTATTGATAACCTTTGGTAAAGAAACTTAACATTTTTGCCCTGTCTGAACTAAGTGTCAGCTCAGATCCACAACACTATGGTTGCCTCCATACTGCCTTGACAAATGGCAGCATGGTCAAGGGCAGTTAGATTGGACAACAAATACTGCCCTTGCCAGTGATGCTGGCATCGCGCGAAACAACAACATTAAAGTTGAAGTAACCAAGGAAATGCGGATGCTGGCGATCTGAAATAAAATTCTCCACCGTCTGAAAGAATGTTGGAGAACCTCAGCAGGTATGGCAGTCTGTCGGAAGAAACACAAATAGCGTTTCGAGTTCAGTGAACCTATCAAAACTGAATGCAACTGAGAAATAATATTATTATATCAGGGATGGTTGGAAGGCTGAGCAGGAGGTTTGTGTTGAGTGGATGATGTCCAGCAAGAGAGAGAAAGAGAGAGAGAAAGAGAGAGAGAGAGAGAGAAAGGAAAAGCAAGCAAAATGATGCTGATGATGGACTGGAAGGAAAACAGAATGGGAAGTTATTCTAACATTTCCCCTTTTCGCATATTCCTGAATATCATATTTATTACGGGATGTCCCTGCTTACCATGAGTTATGTTCCTCTATCTTTTGTCTCTGAGTGTGGTGATCAACTCCATCAGCAATACTTATATTCGCTGAGATATAGAGAAACGTAATGTTCCATTGTCAGCTGCTTCTTTGGAGAGAGGAACTGTTGCTGTGCGACTGTGTGGAGATGCAACAGCTTTCTCAGCCAGGAAGAGAAACTGAGGAAACCGAGGCATTTTCAACACTGAATGGATGCACTATGGGTGTGGAGAATTGACTTGCTGCTGTCATCTAGAAAGTCAATGGAGGCTCTGTGGATGGTGTTCTCAGGATTGTGATGTCAGCTACTGGGTTCACTCAGGGAGCCGCGAGGGTCTGGGGACCCCACTGCGAATACTGCATTTTCAGTGTGTCTGGGTCCATGGTAAACAAATAGAGCTGAGACTACAAAGAAGGGAAGCTGTGTAAACTGAGAGGATCAGGGCACTGTATTATACTCTCTGAGATTTCCAGGAACATTTGTCTAAGCTGCACCCATTCAGGTGTAAAGTGTAAAACCAGCTTGTCTGAAAATTGAGGTGGTCACCGAGGTGTATCCCCTCCTTCAGGATAACCTGTCGTCTCACACCAGGGACAGGATTGTGCTGACACTCACAATGAATTAAACTGGGTTGATTCAGGAACTTTGCAGGCAGCAGTGAGTAATATATCCACCATCTCTGAAGTGCAATCCTCCAATGTATTCATAAGCTCAGCAGAAACCACCTGCCTGCTGAGAGGAATGCATTTGTTCCATCTCCACAGGCGAAGGTACAGAAACTAACTTGCAGATATATTAGGGAACAGAGTGATTGGTAAAAAAGGGAAACTGCATGAAATCAGAATTAATAAAGAGTATGTCATTGAACATCTATTTGAATTGAAGTTTCATAAGTTGCCGCATCTGATGAGATACATACCAGAGTGATTGAGATGAGAACAGAGCTAATGAAAAAATTACTGATTATTCTTCAAAGCTAGTTAGATTCTGGATAGGATGCTTCAGACTGGAAAACAACTATTGTAAACCTAAATATTTAAAACAGGATGGAGTGGGAAAACACAAAACTAAATAGCTTGATGTCAGTTGTGAGAAAAAAAATATTGGAACGTTTTATAAGGAACGTTTCTCAACTAGATACTTCGAGAATAATGATATGATTTGGTACATTCGGCCTAGATTCAGGAAAGGGAAATGATCTTTGATAAACCTGTTTGTGGCGATTATCCGTTGTGACATCGACAGTTGAGGACCAATGGGAGTGGAGTATTTGTATTTTTAGAAGACGCTTGACATGTTTGAATACAGGTGAATGGGGAATGTTAGGGCCCATGGGTAGGTAGGGGTGGAATATATACCACATAGATTAAACATTGGGGAATGGAGATACGAGAAGAATACTGTTTTTCTCTGGACTGAAGGATTGATGGGCGGCAGCAGGATCAGAGTTTGGGCAATAGCTGTTCACAAAGTATAAAAATGATTCAGATGTGAACAACAAATATCATCATGTACATTTATATTTATTAAATGGTCGAGAGGTTGGCGAATGCTTTTGTTGAAAAGGACCTGGATGTCCTTGGTCATAAGTCACTGACAGAATTCATACGGGGGCAGGAAGTAAATGATATGTGGTTCTTCATGCAAAATGATTGAAGTACAAAAGTTAGAATATCTTTCCCACTGATCGTGTTTTTTGAGAGAGTATTTGGTGCATTGTGTAAAGGTTTGGTCTGCTTTATAAACAATGATCCTTTGTCACTGAGAGAGTGCAAAGTAGTTTGACCAGACTAAACACTGGCATGATGTTATCATGAGAAGAGAGTGCAGTAACTATGTGTTTAATCTTTAGCGCTGTGTGAGAAAAAGAAGTTGAAGCTTGATGGGTATAGACAGAAACTCATTATTTCCCAACAGCTGAATATGGTGAAAATTTCATACTTTTCATTGGATGTTTGATTCACGACACTTTACATGCATCTGCAGAGCCCCCATGTCGATTGACGGAGAGGCACAGGCTCTGAATGAACTCTGACCACTTTAATGCACAGTTACTGTGTGACACTGCATTGAATGTCACTTTGTACACAATCCTGTCATCGGCCAAAATACCTTCATTCTGAAACAATTAGTTATTCCCCAATGGCTTCTGACCTCCACGGAGACCATGGGTATGCCTTCTTGGAGATGGAAGATAACTTGGAGAATGGCTAAACAATGTTGGCTTCATTCCGACTGCCAGAAAACCATGTTATAGTAACACATATGTACCTTGAGTAATTAAGTCATGTGGATCAATTTGGAGCAGTCTGTCTGTGCAGACCCTGCCCAGTTGTTTGTGATGTTAGAGCATCTCTGACATTTTCCTGTTCCTGTGTTAGAGGCTTGACAAGCTCAATACCCTCTTCCTGTTACTTTGTAAGTGACTCCGGGTGTTAAGTGGTTCTTTCTGACTCCATGTATGTGAAATGTGGGAGAGAGCAGACTCCCTGTCTTCCTGTGCAATGGGCAGGAGGGATTGAATGGGCTATCCTTCTTCTTGCCCACTAGTTTTGATGGGATGAATGGCTTCCCCACATTTTTGTGAAACCAGATTGAGGTGCTGAATGAACTCCTCCTTTTACTGTGGAAATGTGCTGTGCTGTTACATAAATGTTACCTAGACTTTAACAGCACGGTCTTGAATGTTGTCCAGGTCTTGCTGTACATGGTCACAGACTGTTTCAAGAGCTGAAGAGGGACAACTAGTCCTGAAAATTTTGTAAACTTCCGTGAATGCCCCCTCTTCTACTGGCATGGTGGCTCAGTAGCTTACACTGCTGCTTGACAGCACCAGGGTCCCAGGTTCGATTCCAGCCTTGGGCAACTGTCTGTGTGGAGTTTGCACATTCCCCACCTGTCTGCATGGGTTTCCTCCGGGTGCTCCGGTTTCCTCCCACAGTCCGAAGATGTTCAGGCCAGGTGAATTTGCCATGCTAAATTGTCCATTATGTTAGGTGCATTAGTCAGAGGGACATGTGCCTGGTGGGTTACTCTTCGGAGGGTCATTGTGGACTGGATGGGCCGAAAAGCCTGTTTCCACACTGTAGGGAATCTAATCTGCTCAGTTTGGACTCAAAGGGCTGAATCGCCTCCTTCCACACTGTAGGGATTCTATGATGACAAACTGGAGATGTCTGGGCTGAGGTAGCTACGCTGAGGATCTCCTGCAGATGTGTCCCACGGCTGAGATGATTGATGCCCACCAATGATAATCATCTTTCCTTGTGCCGTGAATGACACCAAAAAGTGTAGAGGTCATAACTAATTCTCATTAAGTGCGATTTACCAGGAGGAGATTTAACAAGATGCTGCCTGGACTGGAAGGCATGTCTTATGAAGAAACCATGAGGGAGCGAGGGCTTTACTCAATGGAGGTGTACAAGATGATGACAGGCAGAGAAACATGTGAATAGCCAGAAGCATTTTCCCAGGGCAGAAATGTCTATGACTAGGTGGCATAATTTTAAGGCAATTGGAGGAAGGTTTGGAGGAGATATCAACGGTAGAGTCTTTACACAGAGAGTGGTGGGTGAGTCGAGTGCACTGCCAGCAGTTGTAGGAGAGTCATATACCTGAGGGAACTGTGGAAATGTACTGTGCTGTTACATAAACGTTACCCAGACTTTAACAGCGCGATCTTGAATGTTGACCAAGTCTTGTTGCACATGGTCACAGCCTGTTTCAAGAGCTGAAGAGGGACAACTAGTCCTGAAAATTTTGTAAACTTCAGTGAATGTCCCCTCTTCTACTGGCATGGTGGCTCAGTAGCTTACACTGCTGATTGACAGCAGCAGGGTCCCAGGTTCGATTCCAATTTTGGGCAACTGTCTGTGTGGAGTTTGCACATTCCCCACTTGTCTGCATGAGTTTCCTCCGGGTGCTCCGGTTTCCTCCCACAGTCCGAATATGTTCAGGCCAGGTGAATTTGCCATGCTAAATTGTCCATTATGTTAGGTGCATTAGTCAGAGGGAAATGTGCCTGGTGGGTTACTCTTCGGAGGGTCATTGTGGACTAGATGGGCCGAAATGCCTGTTTCCACACTGTAGGGAATCTAATCTGTTCATTTTGGACTCAAAGGGCTGAATCGCCTCCTTCCACACTGCAGGGATTCTATGATGACAAACTGGAGATGCCTGGGCTGAGGAAGCTACGCTGAGGATCTCCTGCAGATGTGTCCCATGGCTGAGATGATTGATGCCCACCAATGATAATCATCTTTCCTTGCGCCGTGAATGATTCCAAAAAGTGTAGAGGTCATAACTAATTCTCATTAAGTGCGATTTACCAGGAGGAGATTTAACAAGATGCTGTCTGGACTGGAAGACATGTCTTATGAAGAAACCATGAGGGAGCGAGGGCTTTTCTCAATGGAGGTATACAAGATGATGACAGGCATAGAGACATGTGAATAGACAGAAGCATTTTCCCAGGTCAGAAATGTCTATGACTAGGTGGCATAATTTTAAGGTAATTGGAGGAAGGTTTAGGGGAGATATCAGCGGTAGATTCTTTACACAGAGAGTGCTGGGTGTGTCGAATGCACTGCCAGTGGTGGTAGTAGAGTCAAATACGTGAGGGAAACTTAAGAGAGTCTTGGATAGGCACATTGAACAAAGTGAACGGAAGCATGTAGGTTAGTCTGATCTTGGAGTAGGATAAACGGCACAATGTCGAGGGCTGAAGGTCCTAACTGCATGCCTTCATGTAGAACTCTGAGCTCAAAAACTGCATGACTTCATGTAAAACTGCGTTATCTCACTTTTTAGATTGGAATCATTCTAAGCATTATGGCATAGACAGAGAACACAGGGGGCAACAACTTCACCATATTTTCTAGCAACAACCATTATTTACAGCTAACCTGAGAATGCACCTTTTAAAAAAAGGTTTTGTGATTTACATATGAAAGAAGTGAAACTGTCATGGTATCCTAACAGATGAAAGGCTTAATAATCATTTTTCCAATGTATAATTTCAGTTACATCTCACTGCAAATTTCTGCAATAAATTCTGTGTGAGGATTAAGCCCTCCACTATCACCTGATGAAGGAGTGACGCTCCGAAAGCTAGTGTGCTTCCAATTAAACCTGTTGGACTATAACCTGGTGCTATGTGATTTCTAACTTTGTACACTCCATTCCAACACCGGCATCTCCAAATCAGTCCTGTTCTTTGTTCTGTGTTCTATGGAAGTGCTCAAGAAGACTTGGACATTGAGGAAGATTTGAGACTTGGAGCAGGTCAGCCTCGATCTTAGTGAAGGATAAGGCAGGCTTGGGATGGGAATGACCTGCCCCTGTTTCTGATGTTCTCCCATTCTGTTATTGGGAAGTTAGTGGGTGCTATTTTCGTGGAAGGTCTTTTATGGAATGTTGCAATCAGGGAGACCAACGGATTTTGTGAGGCATCACTGGGTGAGCCTTGGGTGCTGTATTCACAGTGATTCTGGGTCTACAACATGATCAACAAATGAAGCACAAGTTACAGGGTGGGGAAGCTCTGTAAAGAGAGATGAGCGACCTCTTTTATATCTAGCCTGTGTCTTCCAATTTCATTTTCCAAAGCTCCCAATCCGTGTGGGACAGTCTTGAGGGACGAAATGGTCTCCTCTGTTTCTATGCACCATGCTATAACAGTCAGTGGACTTCAACTTCTCCTGTCTAGCAGGCTAGAGAGGTTGAATGGAATGCAGAAAAATGGGACTGAGGAGCAGGAGTGGGTCATTAGAGAATTTGAGCCTTCTCCACCAGGCACTAAGATTGTGGCTGATCAGATTGTGGCCTGAGCCTCATTTTCCTGTCTGTGTCCCATTATCCGTGACTCACTTCTCTGTCAAATCTTTAACTAACTCAGCTGTGAATACTTGTAATCAGAGAGGCACCACAGACTTCTGGGGAAGAGAATTCCCATTCGAATGGCCCTTTTAGAATTTTCCCTTATCCCGTTGAGAGAATAAGAGAGTCATACAGTTTGGAAACAGATCCTTTTGTCCAAATTGTCCACGCCAATCTGGCATCTTAATCAGATCGCGTCCCACTTGTCAGAATCCCTCTGAACCATTCCTATTTATGTACCTATCCAGATACATTTTAAACGTGTAATTGTACCCGCTTTCACCACTTCCTCTGACAGTACACCCACCATCCACTGAATGAAAAAGTTTCCTCTCAGGTCCCTTCTAAGTCTTTGCCGTGTCACTTTCGCACTATGCAGTCTAGTTTTGGACGCTCCTACACTTGCCCATTCAGGCTATCTATGCCCCTCAGGACTTTTTTAAACCTCTGTCATATCAACATTCAGCCTCTGACAGTCCGGGGAAAAAGCCTCAACCTGTTCATCATCGCCCTGTAGCTCAAACCCTCAGGTTCCAGAAAATCCTTGTAAATCTTTTCTGCACCCTTTCAAGCTTAACAACATCCACCCTTTAGCAGAGTCAACTGGCATGTACGCAGTATTCTTAAAGTGGCCCCACCTACGTCCTGTACAATCGCAACACGCTCCCCCTACTCCTATACTCAATGTTCGGACCGATTAAGGCAAGCATGCCAACTACATTCCTCACCACTCTCCCGACATAAACTCCACTTTCAAAGAACTATGAATTTTCACCCGTAGGTCTCTTTGTTCAGCAACATTCCCCAGGGTACTACCCTGCTTTAACTTACCAAAATGCGAAACCTCACAAATATCTAAATTAAACTCCATCTGCTCGTCCTTGACTCATTGATGGTCAAGGATCCCGTTATATTCTGAGATAATCTTCTTTACTGTCCACTGCACCACTTTAGTGATGTTAACTGTAAACTTACTAACCATGCCTCCGATAATCACATCAAAGTTGTTTACATCCGTGATGAAAAGCAGTGAGCTCAGCACTGATTCTTTCAGCACACCGCTGGCCACAGGTCTTCAGTCTGGAAAACAATCCATTACCTTCAATCCAATTTTGTATCCAATTGGTTACGTTTTCCTCGATTACATATAACCTAACCTTAGTAATCTGACTACGATGGGGTACTTTATTAAATGCCTTGCTGAAGTCTGTGTAAATAATATATACCACAGTGTCTTCTTCAATCATCTTTGGCACCTCAATACTCAATCACATTAATTAGACATGATTTGCATCACAGAAATCCATATTGACTCTCCCTAATCAGTCCTTGTCTTTCGAAATAGATGTAAATCCTATCCCCCAGAATCCTCTCCAACGAATGCCTCGGCACTAACGTTGGCTGATTGAGTCGATTACTCCCGGGGTAGTTTCTAGCCCCACTCCTCCACTGGCCACAAAAAATAATGATAACTATGTTGTTGATATTGCCAATGATATAGTTCTCAGAGTGTGTCAGGGTCAGTGTTAGGAACAAGTCAGGCAGATTTCTTTAATCTGCTAAAACAACACGTTTATGACCAAAACAACGGTTCTCAAACTATTATGGAAAGAGGAATGAGGAGAGGATATTGCAAATATGTACATTGATATTTTGCTGAGAAACACACACACACACACACACACACACACACACACACACCAGCACGCACAACCACCTACGTACTGCCAATAACAAACTGAAAAGCAAAATATCTGCAAAGTTAACTTGAAAGATCATCGTCCAAATATGGTTCGAACTCATGACCAAAGTAAAAATGAGAGTTTGACCCAAATGCCGTTCTATTTGTACAGTCATCAAGTCCGACAGCATGGAGAGAGGCAGAGAGGCCCTTTGGCCCAAACTCGTCTATGCGGACACAAATATCCAACCACACGAACCACATTTCCCAGCACTTGGCCCATAGCATTCTCGTCCTTTCCTGTCCTTGTATCTGCCCAAATGCCGTTTAAATATCGTTAATATAAGTGCTTCAACCACTTCGGTTGGCAGCTCATTCCCTTTGTGTACCACTCTCTGCGTAAAACAGTTTCCATCAGTTTCCCTTTTATTTATTCCCCTCTCACCTTAAATTGTTGCCCTCTCCTCCTTGATTCCCCAACTCTAGGAAAGAAAAGGCTGGATCTATCCTATCCATGTAAACTTCTATAAGATCCCTCTCAGTCTCCTATTCTCTAAAGAAAAAAGTCCTCGCTTGTCAAACCTCTCCCTATAATTCATACTGTTGAGTCCTGGCAATGTTTTTGTAAAATCCATCTGCACACATTCCAACTTAAAAACATCCTCCTGATCGCAATGTGACTAAAACTGAACACAGCACGACAAGTGTAGCCTCACCACAATCCTGTATAACTGCAACATAACTTCCCAACTGCTCTCCTCCATGTCCTGACAGTTGCATGCTTGTGTGGCAAAAGCCTTCTTCACTACTATGTCTAACAATGACCCCATTTCAGAGAACGGTGGACCTAAACTCCATGGTCCCTCTGCTCAACTATACTCCTTAAAGTCCTACCAATCACCATGAAACTCCTACCTTGATCCAACGTTGCCAAAACATTCCTTGGCCAACTTCTCCAGTTTGATCAAGGTCCTGCTGCAATTTCTGATATACTTCCTCACTGTCCACGATACCACCTATTTTAGTGTCATCTTCAAGTTTCCTAATCATGCCTTGTACATTCGTAAGAATATCATTGATACAGATAACAAACAGCAATGGGCCCAGCAGCGGCCCCTGAGGCACTTCATGTGTCACAGGCCTCGAGTCCGAGCATCCTTCCACTATTACCCTCTGCTTCCTACCATGAAACTAATTGTGTGTACAATTTGAAGCTCCCTCTGGAGTCCATGCGATTCTAATATTCCAGAACAGCCTATCAATTGTGACCTTGTCAAAGGCCTCAGTGAAAACCATACAGACGACGTATACTGCCCTAAAATCATCAACATTTCTGGTCACTTCATCAATGAACTCAAACAAATTTGAGAAGCATGATCTCCCACTCACAAAGCCATTCAATCTTTTCAGACTAAAAACATCTATTAATAAGAATTATTAAAATTAATAAGAACATATGAATTAGTAAATAATAAAATGATTTCATTTTCAGTGGAGAAAAAAATTATCCATGGTATGTGATATTGGAACCTGCATCATGGATGAAGGGCAGAATAGATTTTGTTTCTGTGTCATTGAACTGTGTTGAAAAAGGTAAGGGTGGCATGGTGATTCACTGGTTAGTACTGCTGCCATAGTGTTGTGGATCCGGGTTTGGTTTTCGCTTCGAGTGACTCTCTGTGTAGTGTTTGCACATTCTCACTGTGTTTGTGTGGGTTTCCTCTGGGTGCTCCATTTTTCTTCCACAATCCAAAGATGCATAGGTCAGGTGAATTGGCCATGCTAATTTACCCATCGTGTTATGTGCATTCGTCAGGGGTAAATATAGGGGAAGGGAATGGTACTGGGTGGGTTACTGTTTGCAGGGTTGGTGTGATCTTGTTGGGCTAAATAGCCTGTTCACATACTGTAGGGAATCTGTCAAAAAACTATTTCTAAACAAACCTTATCTTTCTAAATGCATGTATATCTCGTCCCTCAGAGTCTTCTCAAGTAACCTACCTACCACAGTTGTTAGGTTTCCTGGTCTATCGATCCCAGATTTTTCTTTGCTTCCCTTCTTGAATAATGGCACAACATTTGCTAATCTCCAATATTCTGGAACCTAAACTGTAGCTAACGATGATGCAAAAGTATTAACCAGGGTCCCCGTAGTTTCTTCTGTAGCCTCTTACAGTGTTCTTGGATGCATCTATTTAGGACCAGGATATTTATTCACCTTCATACATTCTAATGCATCCAACACGTCTTCTCCTGTGATATTGGCTCACCCCAAGATAACACTACTACCTTTGTTAACCTCCCAAGTCTTCATATTTTTCTCCACAGTAAAGGCAGAGGAGAAATATTCATTGAGAATCTTGCAAATCTCCTACGCATCTAGACATGCATGTCCACTTTGGAACTTGAGGGGTCATACTCTCATTTAGTTATTCTTTTTACATTAATATACTTAAAGAACCTCTTTGCATTCACCCGAATCTTCTCAGTCAAAGCTATCTTGTGCCCCCTTTTCGCCCTCCCGATTTCCTTCTTCAGAAAACTACTGTATCCCCTGTGCACCTCCAGGTATTCCCTCGATCCCAGCTGCCTGGACCTGAGCCACGTCTCCTTTTTTTGCTGGTCAAAGCCTCAATATCTCCTGACATCCAGGGTTCCCTCTTCCTATCAACCTTGCCTTTTACCCTCACAGGAACATATAGACCTTGAACTGTAGACATCTCACTTTTAAAGGTCTCCCACTTGCAGGAGGTCCCTTCGCCTGCAAGCAAACTCCTACAACCAAACCCTCCAAGCTCCTGTCTAATTCCACCAAAATTCGCCTTGCCCCAACTTTGAACTTGAACATGTGGAGCAGTTTTGTCCTTCTCCATAATTATTGAAAAATTAATAGAACTATGGCCACTGGTCCCAGAGTGCTCCCCCGCTGCAACCTCAGTCACCTGTCCTGCCCTAGATCGTGGAATAGGTCAAGTTTCGTCCGTTCTCGAGTTGCGCCCTCTACAAACTGCTTGAGGAAACTATTCTGCACACACTTAATAAATACACCCCATCTCAGTCCTTAATTCTATGTCATTCCCAGTCTATGTTAGGAAAGTTAAAATCTCCTACTAATGCAATCCTATTGGCCCTGCAAGTCTCCCCAGTCTCTCTAAATATGTTTGTTCCCCTAAATCCTCGTTTACTATTTGGGGGCCTATAGTACAATCCAAATACTATCACCATTCCCTTCTTATTTATTAGCTCCACAGACAAATCCTCACAGGATGATCCATCAGTTATTTTATCTCTGATTACTGCTGTTTTACTCGCCTTAATCAAAAATGAAACTCCCCCTCCCCTCCTTCCACCATCTCTGTCCCGCATAAAGCACCTGTACCCTGGTACATTAAGCTGCCGGTGCTGTCCCTCCCTTAGCCATGTTTAAGTAATGGCTATAATATCCCAGTCCCACGCATGATCCATGCCCTGAGTTCATCGGCCTTCCCTGTCAACCATCTTGCATTGAAATAGTTGCAATTTAATCCAACAGGCATTCCTTGTTCCCTGTCGTTGTCTAGCCAGACCTGTC
Source organism: Chiloscyllium plagiosum (assembly GCF_004010195.1). Classification (NCBI taxonomy): domain Eukaryota; kingdom Metazoa; phylum Chordata; class Chondrichthyes; order Orectolobiformes; family Hemiscylliidae; genus Chiloscyllium; species Chiloscyllium plagiosum. The sequence goes on along the minus strand of NW_025214776.1, from coordinate 27,021 downwards.
TCTTCATTTTACTGTTTCAGCCTCGCACTTGCCTCCTTGCTGTTGAGGATCCCACCCCTACCCAACCCCAGCCAATCCAGTTGAAATCCTCCCTTGCAGCAGTTGCAAACCTGCCTGCCAGCATATTGGTCCCCTTCCAGCTCAGGTACAACCCGTCCTTTCTGAACACGTCACCTTGCCCCACAAAAGATCCCAGTAATCCAGAAATCTCTGCCCCCTGCACCAATTCTTTTGCCATCCCTTCATCTGCCATATCCTCCTCTTCTTACCCTCACTAGCAATGAACACTAGAAATAAACTGAATATTACCTCTGTCATGTTCCTGTCTTTTCTCCTTTTCCCTAGCTCTCCACAATCACTCTGCATGATGTCATCACTATTTCTACATGTGTCACCCTGTCCTTTGTACCAATGTGCAAAATGACTTCTGGATGCTTCGCGCTACACCCCCCCACCCCTCCACCCTCGGTGTGAACGTTCTGCAGCCGCTCTGAGACATCCTGGACCCTGCCATGTGGGAGGCTACACACACTTTCCGGATTCCCATTTGCAGCCACAGAATTTCCTGTCTGTTCTATCGAATCGGATAATTACTTCTGCAGTTTATCTGCTTGCACAGCTTCCTGACAATGGGATTTCTTCATGAAACAGTTGAATTTGGCTGAACTGTTTTGCTTCAGGTAATGGGGCGATTCTAATGAATCCTCATCAGGAATCCTCCATAAGCAGGAAAGACGACTGGGCTCCACACATTAATGTGATGAGCGATAGGGAAACAGAATTGGAGCAATAGAATGTTTCTCCACAGATAGACTACATTTTCCATCTGTAAGTTACATCAGTAACGTTATCAGTCCCACACTGGACTCTGTGAGCTCTTCTTGAACATTATCCGAACGATATGACTCCATCACATTCTCGACTCCAGGTCAGTGTGTTATTGCAGAATCAATTCATTAACAATAAATGGTCCTACTTGTTTTGAAGATGTTTCAATATGTGCTTGCATAATGTAAAAATAAGCGTTTCATGTCTTCACAATATCTGTGTTAAAATGAATATTCTTAAATATATACAGTAATTGCTGGAAAAGCTCAGCTTGTCTGTCAGCATGTAGGAAGAGAATTTACAGTTCAATGACCTTTCCTTTGAAACTGACTTATTCTTAAAGTATTTCCCCAGTTTTATTCTCCCACACAAGAAGAAATATCCATCCGGTATTCACCAACTACACTCTTCTCAAGATCTTATACGGTCAATAAAACATCCCTCATTCTCAGGCCCAACTGTTAATTCTTCATAAAGTAATGCCTTCATCCCAAGAATGAGTAAAGAGAAATATCTTTGAGACGTTTCGAAAACAATGTTTTTTTTTATTTTCAGTTTAGACAGTTATAACTACACATAATACAACAGATGTAATCTCAGCAATGCCCTGTACTGATGCAGAAAACATCGCTAAGAACATACCCAATACCCCTTGCACGAAACGGAATCACGACATATACCTTCCAAATCACTTGCTACATCTTCAGGTTAATATGATGTGATTCATGTACTAAGACACACAAATCCCTCTGTAACACTGAATTCTGCATTCTCCTTGCATTTAAATAAATTTCTGCTGTTTCGTCTTTTCCACAAAACAGAAAATTTCCATCACATATATATTGTACTGCTTTTTTTTCTGCTGAAACTTTGCTCACAGCCATCCTCTGTCTGTATGCCGTTGCTTGTTGCTGTGCCCTCCCCCAGTCTGTGTCCCATTGCAGACGTTCTGCACTCCCACTGTCTGTATCACAATGCAGACGCTCTGACCTCCCCCTGTCTGCATTCCATTGCAGATGCTCTACCCTCCCCCTGCCTATATCCCATTGCAGACTCTCTGCCCTCCTTCTGTCTGTATCACATTGCAGATGCTCTCCCCTCCCCTGTCTGTATCTCATTACAGAAGCACTGCTCTCCCCCGTGTAGATCACATTGCAGATGTTCTGCCTCCCCGTCTGTATCCAATAGCAGACACTCTGCCCTCACCCATCAGAATCCCATTGCAGACGCTCTTCCCTCCCCCCTGCCTGTATCCCATTGGAGAAGTGCACTCCTCCCCTGTCTGTATCCCATTGCAGACGCTCTTCCCTTCCCCTGTCTGCAGGCCATTGCAGAGGTGCATCCCTCCCCTAGTCTGTCCCCCATTGCAGATGCTCTGCCCTTCGCTGTCTGTATCTCATTGCAGACGCTCTGCCCTCCCCCGTATGTATCCCACTGCAGACGCTCTGCCCTGCCCCTGTCGGTATCTCATTGCAGAGGCTCTGACCTCCTCCTGTCCCTATCCCATTGCAGACGCTATGTCCTCCCCGAGTCGTATCCCATTCTAGACGCTCTGCCATTCCCGTCTGTACCATTGCAGACGCTCTGCTCTCCCGCTTTCTGCATCCCACTGCAGACAGTCTTCCCTCCACTGTCTGTATCCCATTGCAGACGCTCTGCCGCCCCCTGTCTGTATCCCATTGCAACACTCTGTCTCCATTTGACATCTTATTGAATGACTATTCTGGTGCATGATCAAACTGAGCTCCATTTCCTTCATCCGGTGCATTAGAATAGCTTGTAATTTGTTGATGACCTCACATAGATCCCTGAAGAATTCCACTCGTTACAGCTTTCCAAAACCAAATTGAGTTATGATCTCTACTCTGCATTTCCTGACAGATTCCCAGGGCGTCCCTGCTTCTGCATAACAGCCTGGGATGGTTATATGGCGTCCCCCTGTGCTGTGTAATTTACTGAGTACTTCATTCTGTTTGGTGCGGCCTGTTTGGTGCAGCCCATTTTGCCGCAGACCCATTTAGGCGCAGAACTATTTCAGCGCAGCTCATATTTATTCCTTTTCAGGCTTCGATAAAAGCATTAATCAAAGCAATAAAAATAAAAAATAATGTTTAGTCCCTTTAGTAAAAATGTTAAAAAGACACTTGAGTAAGTACAACATTGACTCCGAGTTTTCTTTCAGAGCTAAAATGATTATTGGCCTTGCATTTATTCACATTGAAAACATTCATGAAGCTATTGAACATTTGTCTGATGCGCTTCCAGATGAACTGCAGCCGCTGCGGGACTGGTTCGAGGATAACTATGGAGGTAGAAGATTACGCAGAGGAAATGGTCGGCGTCCACCGCTTTTTCCAGTTGGAATGTGGAATTTATATGAAAGAACTTTAAACAATGAGGACAAAACAAACAATAATGCAGAAGCTGCCCACAGGAGATGACAATGCGAACTTGATGTGGAACATCCAGTTATTTGGAAATATATTGACAGTTTACGAAAAGTTCAGCGGTGAAGGGACATTTACTATGAGCATCTGATAGCAGGCACGATATTCCGTTGAAATTAAAGAAGCAGATGCTAGAACACAAACACTGGTAAGAAGATTTAGTGAGAGAAATGATGTCGGGTACTTACGAGGAATGCCCATAATTTTGAATGAACGTCATGTTTTCGGTTGTTCGTAATGAACTTATATCGTTTATTTTATCCTTTTAATATTTTTACTGAAGACAATAAACATTATTATTATTTTTAGTCATTCATTAATGCTTTCAACTAAGCCTGAAGAGTGAGAGAGATGAGATTGGAAATGCCAGCGAGTTTAAATTGAGAATTGCTCTTTACTGAACATTGCTTCTTACTTGGTTGGTGGGACATGGATGTTTCAGAATCTCCACACAAGTTGTCCTGGTCCTCTCTGGCTCTTTCGAGGATTCTCCCCACATGTCTAGGTAGCGGGTGAGAGAACGGATATCGGGCACTCTAACACCAGGCTTGGCACTTTATGTCCTATTCCAGGCTGTTTCTCCTGCAATGAGAGAAGAGGAGGGACGGAGTGAGGGTGGGAGTGGGTGTCTCTGCTGTTAATGCTGGTATAGGGGAAGGGGGAAAGGGTGAGATGTCTAGAGGGAGTCTGACCACAGTGTTGTATCCATGCAGTGGTATTAGTGTGCGGGGCTATTGCGTCAGTGACAGGAAAAGTGGGGGAAGAAAGGTGCTGAATTCAGCAGTGAGTGTGGTCGTGATTGAGCCTCATTTGGAGATAGAGTGTGAGCCTTGTTCGGGGGTAGGTGTTATAACAGATATACAGCGAGTCCGATGGAGAAGAAGAATGTGGTGGCACTTATCCTGGCAAAGTGAGTGGAAAGAATATTGATGCTTGTCCTGTATTGCTGACCAATTCGTCAGATCATCTCAGCATTCAGGTGAGTCTCCTGGAAAGTCTTGTCCAAGTCTATGGCTAATAACGCCACAGACCCTTTCCTCACTTCCCACAGAATCAGTTTGGGTGGATCTTACAAATAGCAAGCTGAAGCAAATATTAGTGTGTTATATATCAAAACTAAATCTGTCACGTAAATACTTTACAACATGTGCTATGGAAATTAGGTATGCAGTATATGCAAAGGGGGAGCAATGACCCAGTGATATTATCGCTGGGCTCTTAACCCAGAGACCCACGTAATATTCTGGGGACATGAATTCAAATCCTGCCATGGCAGATGGTGGAATTTGAATTCAATATGTATCTGGAATCAAGGGTATATGATGACCAGGAATCCATTGTCGATTGTGGGAAAAACGCATCTGGTTTACTGATGTCCTTGAGAGAATGATACTGCTGTCCTTACCTGGTGTGGCCTGCATGTGACTCCAGACTCAAGACAACGCTGCTGACTCTTAACTGCCATCTAGCATGGGCAATAAATACTGGTTATCCAGCGACGCCCTCATCCTGCGAATGAGTAACAAATAATCGTGGTGCTGCAGTAATAATAGATGGTCTCAAATTGCACTGAAACTGCAGTGACTACTAATACTGTGAAGAGACTAATACTAAGTGTGTATTAGGTAGGTTTAACAGTATGTTGTGAACCAAACTAGAGAGCAGGTTATTTCAAATTTGGTGTTGCTTTGTCAGGAGGACTAACTAATAACCTTGCTCTGAAGCAGCTTTTGAAGAATAGTGACATCAATATGTTGCATTTTTACACGGCGTCTGAATACAATATCGAATGTTTTAAAATTCTGGTCAAGCATCATGGAAGCCCAGAGGCTAGAGGGTCAAGTAAACCCCAATGAATTGGGGAAGTATAATATAACATTCAATGGGAGAAGCAATGATTGTGAGAGTCAAAGAGTCCGACAGCACGGAGAAAGGCCCTTCAGCCCAAACTGGTCCATTCCAAACATAATGTCCATTCACATTAACCCCATTTCCCTGCCCTTGCCCCATGTCCATCTTTATCTTTCCTATCCGTGTATTTGTCCAAATGCATTTTAAATTTTGTGAATCTAACCACTTCTGCTGGCATCTCATTCCATGTGCATACTACTCTGTGTGTAAAATAAGTTGCCCCTCAGGTCCCCTATAACTCTTTCCCCTCGGATCTTAAATTGATGCCCTCTCGTCGGTGGGTTGCTCAATCCTGTGGAAAAAAAGAGAGTGCATTCACTCCATGCTTCCCATGATCTTATACACTGCTATCAGATCCCCCTTAGTCTCATACACTCTAAAGTAAAATCTCCTATGTTGCCCAACCCCTCACTGTATCTCAGACCATTGAGTCCGGGCAACATCCTTCTATATTTGTTCTGCACTATTTCCAGTTTAATAACATCCTTCCTATCGCAAAGTGAACAACACTGAACATAACACTACCAGTATTGCCTCACCAGCATCCTGTATAACTGCAACATAACTCCCTAATTTCGATACTCATTACTCTGACTGATGAAGGCCAGCGTGCCAAATGCCTTTTTCACTGCCCTATCTCCCTGCGACTCCACTTTCAGAGAACCTTGAACCAGAATTCCAAGGTCACTTTGTCTCAATACACTCCTTAAGACCCCACCATTCACCATGAAACTCCTACCTTGATTTGACTTTCTAAAATGGAAGAACTTACACTTATTTCTATTAAACTCCATTTGCCATTTCTCGGCCCACTTCCTCACCTGATCAAGGTACGACTGTAATTTCTGAAATTTCTGACAATCCTCCTCACTGTCCACGATAAAACCCATTATAGTGTCACCTTGAAACTTATAATTCATGCCTGTACATTCTCATTTGATGATAGATGTGTGTAATATGTAAATTTTTATATATACGATATACATGCATAAAACAAACAGTAAAAGTCCCAGAACAGACCCCAGAGGCATTCCACTCATCACAGGCCTTCATTCCGACAAGAATACTTCCACTATTACTATGCTTCCTACCATCAAGCAAATTTTGGATCTGATTTGCCCGCTCCCCCTCAATTCCAT